>NC_056523.1:11892050-11937291 GCF_019175285.1 Sceloporus undulatus
TTAATGTTGCATCCCAAGTACTGTCCAGACAGTGGCCAAGCAATTGCCTTGAGGAAGGCTTGAGTAGGACAGGAGGACAACAGCCCCTGCTCCCCAGAAAGTGATTTTCAGAGGAATGCTGCCTTTAATGGTGGAAAGAATCTATATGTATAGTTTTTTGTGGGGTTTTCAGGCTATGTGGCCATGTTCTAGAAGAATTTCTTCCTGACATGTTCTCTTCTAGAACTTCGCGATATAGCTCAAAAACCCCACAAAAAACTATGGATGCCGACCATGAAAGCCTTCAACTCCACAAGTCTATATGTATGTACATCAGAACTCGGAGCCGGAGGTGTTTATCACACGGAGATTTTTGGAGCTTTTTGCAGCTCAGTTCCGAAGTGACTGCGGGACCAACTATGCGAATCCACGTGATAACGTGATGTGTTATCACACGTGATTCATTTCTATGGGAGCTCCTCCTGTGATGCTTCTGCAATGAACCCAAAGTGACTCCTCATTTTGGTGAATTCGGTAAAAAGTGAATGCACAGAATTTGCATTCAAGCTCATTTCGATTTCACTTCGAATTGGTCTGGTGTGGAAGATCACTCAGATGTCGCCGCCCTGCGTCCTGCTCCTTCATCGTCTGCCTCCTCTTTTCCCCCATCTTGTCCTCTCTGCCACCTGACTGCTCCTGCATCCCAGTGAAGGAGGACAGCGTCCAGAGCCCCACTGAGCATGCGCAAGGGTGCCAATTCGAATACTTGAACCCTCAAAGTATGTTCCGGTGTGGTAATACAATTTGCACTCACCACACTTTGCTTGAAACCGCATCACGTGACTTGTCTGGAATTGGACTCTGCTTCCCCCTCGATTCAGAAGGGCAATGGAAAGGCAACTAGGTGTGGTAAAACATCACGTTTTAATGTGAATTTGCATTGCTAGACAAGAATGACTCCGGATTTGGTGTGAAAAAAACATCACTTTTTGCATTGCTAGAACAGAAGTGACTGCCACCCCCACCCCCCATGCGTGATAAGGCTAATTGATAGCCTAACCCCCCTTTTAAAGCTGATCAGGCTGGCTTTCAGTACTTCTTGGTGCTCCATATTCCACAGTTTAAATATGCTTTGTGTGAGGAGACATTTCCTTGTAGCAATGCTGAGTCCCCCAGTATTCACTGAATTACCTCTTTGGGTCTTATCCCTGTGGAAAAGCATTTTCCCTTCCACTTTTCCCATATATAAGGGGTAGCATTTTAGGGAGATCCAGTGTGGCATTGGACTACGACTCCTAGTTCAATTCCTAGCTCAGCCATGAAGGGTTTGATTCCTAGCTCAGCCATGAAGCCCACTGGGTGACCTTAGGCAAGTCACACTCTCTCAGCCCCAGGGGAAGGCAATGGCTACTTGAAGAAACCTGCCATGAAAACCCCATGATAGGGCCTGTCATCATGGCTTGAAGGCCCACAACAACAACAACAATTTGAAAAGTTATTGCCATGTTTTTAGGTGATTCTTTTTGCAAACTACCTTGGGTCCCACTCTGGGAGAAAGATGGCATACAAATGAAATAAATAAAAACCTCCACCAGCCCTCTCCACCTCCAAATACTTTATTTATTTATTTATTTATTTTGCTTCCTTTCCAAAATTGTGAGAACAAGTGATGCAATGTCATTTTGGAGAAAGATTGAGAGGGAAATATACATCTTATGGCAGGTTTTGGGAAGGGTGGCCAATGAAGAGGTGTGCATGTGGGGAAATTTTAGATAGTAAAATCCCTACCTAATCACAATTTTAAAAATTATGGAGGTTTCCAGAAGGTCAGCCAAGGAGGTCTTCAGTTTGCAAGACCTCTTCCTCCTTTTTCCTTTTTCTTGCCAAGAAAATATCAATTGAAGAAAAAGCCTATGCAATTCCTCCTGATTGCCAGCAGGAGGAGCACTGCTTGGAAGCCTGCTGAGATTTAGGGACCTTTCCCTGAACGTGTCATTTACGTCTTAGCCACATGGTGGCACTAAAGGATGAGAGTTTGAATGAATGCAGTATAAGCCTCAAGGATGCCTCTAGTCCAGACTGGGGAAATTATGTATTTATTTAATGCATTGGTCCCAAACTGTGCTCTTTAAGGGATTTTAGACTTCAGCTCCCATAATCCCAGACTATTGGCCAACATGGCTGAGGCTTCTGGGAGCCGAAGTCCAAAATCTCTTAAAGGACACAGTTTGGGGACCACTGATGTAATGGATTTCTGTAATGCCTCCCAGACCACAAAGTCTCCAGATGCGATGAGCCAATAAAAAGTAATTAAAACAATACAAAAATCTTTTAAAACTCCTCTAACGCAGTCTCCGAGAAAAAAACCATACTAGATTGAAAGGCCTACTCTAGTATCAAGTTTCCAAATCATAGATGTACCTGTACTAGAGGCAAAGTCTCTAGTCAATATGGATCTTGCAGCAACTTTGCAATTAAAGGAGAGAAAGCAACTGGTAGCAAAAGATTTCCATAGACAAGTTTACTTAGGTCTGCTGAAGTCTGATTTAAGTCTGCATCTGATGAAGTAGATTCCAGGTAAACGTTAGGAAGATCTTCCTGACAGCGAGAGCTGTGTCTGACAGTGGATATGTTGCCTTCAAGTGTGGTGGAGTTTCCATCTTTAGAGGTTTTTAAACAGAGGCTGGATGGCCATCTGTCAGAAGTGTTTTGATTGTGAGTTCCTGCATGGCAGAATGGGGTTGGATTGGAGGGCCTTTGGGTCTCTTCCAACTCTTAAGATTCTATGATTCTGCGAAATCATTTCTCATTTAAAAACAAAACAACGTAAAATCAATTAAAACAATTCAAAAATAATGCCAACCCTAGTACTGTATGTGCACAAATTGGATAAAACCAGTTCAACCTAGAAGACTTTATTAAGAAGCCATCTTTTGACATCTTTTGCTGGGATGAAACCAGCATTGGCACCAATCCTGTTCCTGAAGGGAAGATATTCCATAAATGGGATGCCAAGGCAGAGAAGGCCCTCTCTCATGTCCTCCAATAGTACATGGCCCCACCAGCAGGACATAGAAAGGCTTTCCCAAAAGAACTCCATTCTCATGCAGGTCTATATGGGAAGGGCATTCCCTCAAATATCAAGGTCTCAAAATCACCAGCACTTTGTATTCAGATCAGAAACATATTGGTCGCCAGTGCATTCCCCCTGAAACAGAGTCATCAGGTTTCTTTATGGGGTTCCAGTGAGCTCAGGTAGCTGGGCCACTGTGGCGACATGTTGTTGTTGTTGTTGTTGTTGTTGTTGTTGTTGTTATCTTATATCCTGCTTTTCTCCCAATACAGGGACTCAAGGCGGGCGTGCAGGAACTCAAGGCCACCTCAGCCAGCGGCCAAAGAAGGGCTGATCACCTGGCAAAATGCAGGCTTTGCAAGACCATGGCATCAGGAACCAACAGAATATGGCAAGAAAAACCCATGGCAGAGAAAACAGGAGCAGTTGCGGAAATCATTTGGGAAGGCGGAGGTGACTGAGAAGATAAACTTGAGGTTGAGGAGACTGAGAGGCAGCGGAAGGAGTTCTAGGGTTGTCCTGGAAATATCAAGACAAGGGGTGGCAGAAGATGTTCTAAGAGAGGAGTCCCTACCAGAAGCACTTAGGGAAATGCTAGAAAGAGATATAGAGCAGCTGACTGGCCATTTCTTTTCCCAGTGTGCCAGGGAATGGGGCCATATTTAGCTGTTTGTTTCTTTCCTGGAAACTTTTCACACATTGACAACCAATGAGTTGTGGAGCTGCACTGGTTTGTGGATGTGGTTGCCAGAGGGAAAACTGGAGAGGGCTCCTGTCCCTTTCATGTTGCATTTGAAAAGTTTCAGCAGGTGTTGCTTGCTGTCTAGTTGTATGATGCACAACACCTGCCGATCTTCCCTCTTTTTAAAGGGACAGGCACAGCCTCCAGTTTGCAGTCTGGCAATCAAGTCTGTGGACCACCACTTTGATGAGGATGCTACATGTAACATCACCTCAGCCTGGTTAAACTTCCTTTGGCTTGGCTGGTGGTGAGGCATGATGGGAATGGTAGTTCATCATAGTCTGGAGGGCTGATTTAGAAGTATACTTAAGACATCCAAAGAAGAGGAGCAGGCAAACTTACCAAAGGAATTTTAACAAACCAAATGGAAGAGTTCTAGGTGTGAACCATTTTCAGTGTTTCATTCACTGGGGTAGGGACACAGGACCCCCAGGAAAGTGGAAAAACTGCAAATAATAAAACACTATTTTTTTTAACCTGAGAGAACACCTTTCTGGGAATCTCTGGGTCCTCCAATGCAATTTTGTGGTATTCATGGGTAATTTTTAGAACCTCTTTGACTGATATGCGGATTTGCAGCAGCACCAGCTTTAGGAGCAACCTAGGTAAATACAACATGGGGGGGTTAATGATAAGGAATTGGCTTCAAATATTAGTATACAATGCAATACAATTTTAAAACAAATTTTCAAGTTTTATCTAATGCTATTGGCCTGCTCCAGTTTGACAAGCTTAAGGTCTCTGCATGCCTTAATTTAGGCCTTGGTTTCTGGCATTAGCCTATATTTCTGGCAATGAGTTTCACAGTTAACCAGGAAGAACTGGAAAACCAACAAGCAAGAAGGTATACAGGCAGAAATAAAGTGGATAATGGAAGTCAGTTGAAAAATATAAGTTTATTGGTTTCTTTTTTTAAAGAAAATCACAATGCCATCACAATATAAATTGAAACTGTCTATACTGTATAGATTACAATTTAGAAAACCCGTAATATTGTAAACAATATGCCAGTTCAATATTATCCCTTTAATTTTCTATTACAGACCTAATGTTGCCACCTGAAAAATTAGAGATGGAAAACTAACCCTCCCCTCCCACTTACGCAAAATGCAGCATCCATCCGAAATATAATACAAAGTGCTTGTAAGATTCTAATATATACCTGAGACAGTCCCACCCATACTCTTTTGGCACATTAAAAACACACACACACCAGTCAGCCCTTAAAAATCTTGTGTGTCTATCCATGCCATCCTAGTCAACAGTCTGTGGACACATAATACATTTATAGGCAGAAACTCCTACAAAGCACAACAGTGCAAATTCAGGTTGTCAAAGTGCAGCACTTTTGTCTATACATTAATTTAGCTACAACATTCAAGAGATTGTCAAACATGGGAAGGACAATAAAAAGTGCCATTTTTGCAAACATCAACCACCAGACCTCTGTTACCCCATTGTGAAAAGATCCTAGAGGATAGGGCTGGACAAAAAGAAATTCAGTTGGCAGATTTCATGTCTGCTGATGCTGAATTAGGAAGTATTTCTGATACTAAAGTGAGCAATAGGGAACCAATCCATACCCTAAATTGTATTACTAAATTTATGAAGGTTTGGGGTATGTTTTCAAAAAGGCACAGTATAAATAAAGTGGTTGATGGAGGGATGGATGGTACCCACAGATGGATTTCACTTTGTGCAAGGAGTGTAAACTGAGGAGATATACGTCATAGTTTCACCAGCTTTTGCCCTTGCTTCCATCTCATCCACAGATACATTTTAGTCTCACAATTGATTTAAATACGTATAATTTGAGAAGCTTGTCACATCAGAAGGTAAAGTGGTGCAACACTGTTCCCTTAAGTGCTATGTTAATTCTCCATCCTTCAAGGGTTTGGCCTTAAAAACCCCTCCAAGACAGTTAAATGTTGAAGCAGATTTGCCTTTTTCAGGGGGACACCAAACGTGGCTGTGAGATTCCAGTGGCCTATACCCTAAATATTTTTCTCTGAATATGAAAGAAATCCTTTCAATTCTTAAGTCTATCTAATTCACCCTACCTGCACTACCACAGTCTTTGGCAATATTTTAAGGCAATATAAAAACAATTTTTTTGGGGGTGTGGGGGTTTACAGGGCAAAAGTTTCACCATACAGAGAGAGGAAAAAAGAACACACTCCCTCAGAGTGTAGTGGAGTCTCCTTCCTTGGAGGTCTTTAAGCAGAGGCTAGATGGCCATCTATTGGGGGATGCTTTAATTGGATTTCCTGCATGGCAGGGGGTTGGACTGGATGGCCCTTGCGGTCTCTTCCAACTCTACGATTCTATGAGGTTTGGGATTTGTAAAATTCAGTGTCTGGCAGCATCCTCTTGGTGATGTTGTTACATGCCTTGAAGTCATTTCTGACCTATGGCAACCCTAAGGTGATCATGGGGTTTTCTTGGCAAGATCTGTTCAAAGGAAGGTTGTCTGCCTTCCTCTGAGGCTGAGACAGTGTGACTTGCTTTGTGACTTGTCATTCATTAGAGTTTTTATAGCCTTCTTGGCGTCTTATAGAAACAAAGAGGTGGAGCTGAACCTCACTGGTCTACAGGTGGAATCCAAACCTCCAGTGATTTAAACCTGTCAATCATTGGACTAAACAGGTGCCAAGAATTAATTGATTCCTTGATTTAATTTTCATCCTCAAAACACAAAATGGTTTGCCTGCTTGAACAAAACTGGAATGGAGGGGTGGAGAAAGTATGGTCCAGAAAGTGCATTTCGGAGGCTTCAAGGGTCCCTCAGCAACTTTTTTTTAAGTCAGTTTTTTGGGGGGGGCCATTTGCTCCTAAGGGTAGTGAAGGGCAAATTTCAACACAAGCAGGTAAGGATAGGCTCAAAAAAGTTTTTTAAAAATAGAAAGAGAACCAGAAATAGAAATTAATGCTCATTCCTATAATAAATGTTGATTTTTTTTGCCAAAAATTAAACTAAAATGTTTTAAAAGGCAGGCTTGAGGAGGCAGAGAAGCCAAGATGACTAAACAGAGGCTGGCATACTTTGGGCATATCATGAGATAACATGAGATAACTCGATCTTATAGGAGAGGTGGGGTAGAAATAATTTATTATTATTATTAGTGACTGGAAAAGATGTTAAAAGCTGATAAAGTGGAAGGAAGTGATACCACACTTTGGGTGGATGGATTTAGTCGAGGAAAGCACGGTTCTCCTGAGTTTGCAAGAGCTGAACAGGGCAGTTGAGGTCTGGGCCTCTTGGAAATCTTTCATTCATAAGGTCACCATAAGTCAAAGTTGGCTTGATGGCAAATAACAACAACAAAGTGGGAGTGCCCTCCAAAGTATCTGGGGAAAGGGTAATATAGCCCCTGAATCCCCGTCAGTTGCCCACCCCTGCCCTAATGAAAACCTATGTTCCACTGGCCCAGGTATAGAACAAATGCCCAAACATCCTTTTTGGGGATAGGATCACAACCACCACAGGGCAAGGACAGCAGCTCTCAGTATAGGCAGAGATCACAGAAGGAGACCACTTTTAACTATATTGTGAGCCACTGAAGAGAACCAACAAAGCTGCAGCCTCTTTACTCAATTCCTGGCCTAAATCACCTGTGTGCCCAAAGCATTCCTGAACTGAAACTTGAACCCCTCTAGGAAAGGATTTCATTTGTGACTTTAAAATGTATTTTCCAAAGCCAGAGGTGGGAATTATGTGGCCCTCCAGATATGGTTGGACTAAAAATACCAGCAGCCCCTGTCAGCATAGCCAATGGCAAGGAAAATGCATAAGAGCATTTGAAGGGTGGCACAATTCCCCCTCTAATTGACACATTCCGAAATGTTTTTACACAGTAGTAAATCACACTGAATTAATGCAAACTTACTATAACCTTCCTAATAATACAGTCATCTTCAAAGCATAAATATACACCAACATTACTCAGAAGAGTTTCCTGAGCTTAGGAGAATGTAAACATCTTTAGAGTTTAAGAGTTGCATAGAAGTGCAGGTGTATAGAGTTTTCCCTTTCATAGTGGCGAGAGAGAGAGAGGAAAGGAAGCAGAGAGCTGGTTTAAGTGCATGTTCCTTTTTGGCATTGCTGTGTTCACATTTTCAGAAGATGTCAAATTTGGATCCTGGCACGGATGGAAGTTGAACGGCCTAAAAATCCAGTTGGAGAGAGACACAGTAAGAAGTGAGAACGCTTATGGAGAGAGATGTGTAAATTGCCTTTTATAACTCAAGTATGAAGAATGGCTTTCACCCAAGGGTCTGGATTGCTCCTGTCAGCCAGGTAAACTCAAGGAGCTCTCAGTCCTGATCCCTGCCCCTCTCAGAGTATCATTTAGCCCCACATATCCTGCACTGAATACCAAAATCAGGATGGCCCACAATGTAGTATTCCCTGTTTCCATGTATGGTTTTGAAGCTGGACCATGAAAAAAGCTGATAGGAAAAAAAGCAACTCATTTGACATATGGTTCTGAAGAAGAGTTCTGCAGAGACTGTGGACTACTAAAATGACAAATGCATATGTCCTAGAGCAAATCAGGTCTGTGGTTCTCAACCTTCCTAATGCTACGACCCACAGGTTGAGAACCGCTGCACTAGAATATTATAGATTATGCTGCCAACCCTGGGACTTAGGCAACCCCTGTGAAAGGATCATTTGACCTCCCATATGCCCATCTCTGCATAAAGAAATTTCCCTTTTATGCTTCTCATCCTATTTGAAGCCAAGGGGCATTAAAAGACAAATCCCTCAATAATGGAGATTAATACACATACACACCCCACTGAAAAAGTTAAGACAGTAGGGAAAAGGATCTGCTTCTTATTTTAGAGACCAGAGCTAATAGCAGGATTTCATCTTACCATGCTTGCCTTCTCCATAGGGAGTGCAAATGGGGGAAGAAGGGAACTCTGACAGTGGCCCTTTAAGGAGGGATTTGTGGGTTGGGAAGATCCTGTCTGATCTTGGAAGCTAAGCAGGGTCAATCCTTGGATGGGAGGCTGCCAACAAATACCAGGCGCTGTTTCAGAGGAAGGAACTGAAAGTTCACCTCTGTTCTCCCTGATGGATACCCTTGTGGAGCATCCCGTTTCTACCCAAGTGCTGAGCAAGTCAGTGAGAGCCTAAATTTATTCTTCTCCACCTATCAGAAGTAAAAACTTCTGCTTCAATATCTGGTGGAAAGCAGCCCCTGCCATTGATGTTCCTAACTGACTGTGCTTCCCGAATGCCCATGAAAGTTGCACAGGCATCTGGGATGGAGAAGGGGACCTACCCATAGAAGATGGAAATCCCTGCATTGCCCCTAGCCACAGCACAGGGGAGAACACCATTGTTAAGTAGATCCCACAAGCCTCATCTCTTAGCCAAGTGTACCATTCAACATTTCAGTTCTCAGCTTCAGAAGGACTTACCAATAAGCACAACAAGGCTGGCCTGGAAGTAGAAAGGTGTCCTAGTAAGGTCCTGAATCGCCCTTGGCCTGAAAGGAAACCAAAAAGAGCATGAGACACTTGGAATTAGGAGAGACCGTGGGCAGTAGTTATAGTTCCTGATCAAGGAGATGGCTCAATGCGATGGGATCCTGAGACTTGTAGTTTGGTAGAGCCCCACAGCTCTGACAGGGAAGGCTATATATCACAAAACTACAATTCCATAGCACTGAGTCACAAATAGTATCAAAGTGCTTTATTTCTGCAATGTGGCAGCAGCCTTAAAAAGGCAAAAGAAAAGGCTTATAGGAACGAACTCTCCCTGTTTCTCCAGCACTCTCAGAGGCAGACTTGATTCTTCATTGCTAAGCACTGTTGCGCTTCTAACAGGAGTCCCCGCAGTTCTGGTCTGGGTTTAAATAAACTGGTTGCAAACCTGCCCATTCCATTTGTGGATGTTGATAGAAAAATCCTCTCGGTGTTCTCTGAGTACTCAGATGTTTCGCATCTTAGGACATGTCTGTTATATACCAACTAGCTTTGATTTTATGAGCATATACAGTCACTCCTCCGTTTCCATGGACTTGGAGTCCACGTCCCTTGGAAATAAGCAAGGGGCAAATGGAAGGTGTCACAATAGGGTGTGTGCCCAAGGTGTGTGCGCAGCAATGCACACAGGAGTGTGCCAACACTGGCATCAATAGGGATTCCAGTATCAGCGATTTTCCATTTTTGCAGGGAGTCCAGAACAGATCCCCCATGAAGACAGAGGGGCAACTGTAATATCCAAGAGGAAGGCAATAGCAAATCTCTTCTGAAAACCCCATAATGGTTCACCGTAGGGTAGCCATAAGTCAAAAACAACTTGAAGGCACAAAACAACAACAACAACATCCAATACCTCCTGTTTTGCAGTATTTGAGAACTAATCCGCAGGGGTAGCCAAAATCTCAACATCCAGCTACACATGATGGAGTGGCAAATGCCCACCTGCCCAACAAGTCAGAGTTACATAGGACCCCAGATTGGTGAAACTGTTTTGGTACTTGAGACAGGAAAATCCCACAAGTGTCTCCCTTCCATACCCAGCAGAATATTTGTATCCCATTCAATGAGAAAGATGGGGTTGAAATCTAATAAATAAGAAATAAAGCAAAGTTGTGGCCTGCTGACTTCAACAAGAACTCAGAGCAACCAGCCTAGTCTGGGTCCAAGCCTCTGTCTCTACTGCTGCATGTATTCCCCTCTTTTATGAGGATGGACCATTATGTGACAGTAAGTGAGAAGGGATTTGTGGATATTCTTCATTAAGACAGCATTCCACATGATGTGTCTTTTTACCTTTTACTGAATCAAAAAAGAGACCAGAACAAAACCCAGATTTTGAGGTCGAAGGCTCAAGTCAACCAACAACTATCAGTTTGTGGTTACTGGTCCAGTGCTGAATCATTGACAAACACAACAGGAGTGTACTGAATTCAAGATGGCAGTTGAACTTACCACAAACTACTGAACAATCGAATTGCATGGAAAAATAGACTTCCACGGATCCGTCCGTTCCTGTGAGAAAGCAATAAAGATACAAGATCTTGAGAGAAAGAATAATTTTGCTCCAACGATTCTTAAAATGTGCCTTCTGTGTAGCTGAATGAGGCATGGCTGAGCTCGATTGCCAATGATATTTCATTTCAATTTATCGGACAGAATCTTTCTCTCTCTCTTTCTCTCACTCTCTCTAATCACAACATTTGATAATTGGTGCTCAACAGTGCTGACATATGGTATTTCACAGTTTTTCACAATAGTTTTCAATTCCTGAGCTTTATGATGTCCTCCTTTCAAATTTCTTATAGAAGGACTATAACTCTTGGCAATTTCCTTAGTCAAAGTGGTTTCCAAATTACCAAACCTTTAACATCAGCTGTGGAGAGTCCAGACTGCATGTGAAGATAAGCCAGTAATGTAGCTCAGTAACAGCTACCGGTATACAGTATTTATCACTCTGATATGAGCTTCATATCTCCTGGTATAAGCCTGCCCAGGTTTTAAGCTCTTCAAGTGAGGGCTTTGTCTCACCATCTTCACAGGGTCCTTTGGTGAGGATACAGGAGACAGACTTCTCTGGGGTTGGCCCCAAGTCCTTCTGCCCCATGTTTACTGTGGGGTTACCTTACCACCAAGTGCTCAATCAGTCGCTACACCAAAGATAGGTGAAGTGTTCACCATGTGTAAGGAACATTCTGCCAAACATGGGTTCACTACTGGAACTAGGAGAATGAGGGTCAGGTAACATTCTGCTAAACACAGATTCGGTATTGCAAGTAGGAGAATGCCCAACTTTCTTTGGACTTACCACTGACTGTGAAAAATGAAATGTGGAGTATTGGGGGGTCCATATTGTCCTGCAGCAAAACAAGGGGGAGTGTTTGATTAGTTATCTCTCATATTGCAAGGAATTTCCTCCAGAAATTTCCCTTGCTCTTTTTCTTTGCAGTAAAAATGATAAGCGAGGAAACAACACTGACATCACTGTGCGGTTCTGACCTCTATCTACTCTTGACTGGGACATTGTAGTTCTGTTAAAAGTGTTGGCACCCCTTCCCTGGAGCCCAAATTTTCGATGACCACTGATTAGGAGTGCTTTTGAGGAGTTACACGGCCATCTCTCAGGAGCACCTGAGTGGATGATTCCTGTTCTTGGTCCTTGGATTCCCTTCCAATACTAAAGAGATTCTACAAACTGTAAATACGACTTAATTTACATGATTAAAATACTCCTCATTCTATGTGAATAGAATGCGATCCCTCAACACACGATTCAGAGCAATTCAGGCTTTTTGCGGAGTGGGGAGTACTCTTTAAACTTCGTAGAAAAGGGAATAATGGTTTTTACTGTAGTATCCATAAATGTACAATAATGTGTGAGGAAGCATGTTATCAAATATGTGTCTGTCAGCTTTACATGGATTTGTAGGGCTGCGCATTTTTGGCAAAAGTAGGGTAAATCGATGTGAACTTGCACAGGAAAGTGAATATAATCAAGCACCGATGCAAATGTGCAAAAACCCACAGCAATTGACATAATACACTTATGTGTAGACTAGTTCCAATCCCAGGGATATAATATTTCACTATTTGAGAACCTACCAGTCATATTTTTACTAGATTTCTCAAATCCCAGCAACATTCTTGTTCTATTTCAGTTCTGTTCAGGTTGCAAGAATTTACTTCCTTCTCTAGAAAACGGTGTGCACTTTTGTGTATAATATTTCAAAAAATAGAAGCATTTTTGCCCATGTTCTACAAAAGTATGAATTTGAACACATTGCTTTCAATTGAGCAAAACACTTTCAGTGCACATTTTTCTAATACCTCCATTTTTAGTTCTTTCCGCTTCTTGAGTGTATGCATTATTTTGTGTGCATTTTATTTCTCTAAAAAAGCACTGCAAGTTGCAGGATGTAGGGATTTTTGTGACACATTATGCTCCAATCTGTTGCTAGTCTTGGCAGGTGAGAAATGGGGATTTCTTGACAAAGTTGGACAGTGCTGACAGGGGAGATATCACAATGGTTTGCAAACCTGGAAAATTATGAACGCTTCACACACACACACTCCACTTGACATTGACAAGTCCTCTAAGCCTTACCAGCAGCAGCCAGGGGACGTCCAGCTTGCAGTGTAAGAGAGGCAGTAGCCTGGAATCCGCCCTGAGCTGCAAGAAAAGAACAGAGAAAGCTTGAGATTTTTAGGCATCTTCAGAGCTTGAACAAATTTGCTTCAAGAGTATTTCACAAATGAAAGCCAGAATGCCATGTGGCCAAGCAACGCCAAACTGTGGTCAAGATGGCACACACTGTGAATGAGGAAGAACAGGGAAATTAGGAAATGCTGCAGCAGTTTGTTTTTGCCTGAGCCTACTAGAAAGGACAAGATCCACACTCCTCGCCCCACTTCTGAGTTGTGTGCCAACTACTTCCGTATTTGAACTCAATGTGCAGTAACAAAGCTAAGGACTAGCGATAGCAGTAGCAAGTGCATTTCTATACTGCTTATCAGTATACTTAAGCACTCTCTAAGCGGTTTACAATGTGTAAACTAATTGCCTCCCAAGAAGCTGGGTACTCATTTTAGTGACCTACTGGAGGATGCCAGGCTGAGTTGACCCAAGGGGCCTGGGATTGAACTCACAACCTTGTGGCTGTGAATGTCTGCAGTACAGGCGTTTAACCATTGCACCACCAGAGCTTCCTAATCAGGACCGTCCTTTCCAAATCGGGACAGCTATATATATGCTATGTAAATTTTCTCCAAAAACTGGCTGTCTGCATTAGAACCAAACTGGCATTTAACTGGCATTTGATACTTTGGTAGAAAAATGTTTACAGCTGCAATTTTATGTAACACATGGCAGTGGTAAAAATGGTTGCACACAATTAACAGTGGGCTAGGTTCCAAAACTCAAAAAAACAGTTTGAACCTTTCTTACTGGAAACATGAAATCATGAAGAATATAGATGTAGACAGGTGGAAATCATTCAGATTTTCATTGAACAATGTCATATTTTAAAATATAAGTTTGGATTTTACTTTGAAATTTCTCCCAAACACTTCAAGGAAGCATTTCAAGTAATGAATGTAGGGCTAAGGACTGCCAACACTGTTATATTCGCATTTTCACTGGGGCCATTGCTCAGCCTGGGAGCATTGCTGTTTGGTTCAATAGTAAACTTCTGTTTGTGATTATATTTTGCATGTAAGACAAATAGTGATATGCTCAAGATCCTTGCTTTCCTAGACTTACCAGGAGTTATGGAAAATCCTAACTCCACACTCAGATCTGGAGTGGCATGTAGAGCTGTAAGAAAACAAAAAGAGTGAAGATGCAATGGTGGAACCAGAAAGAAATTTCATCAGGTGGCAGATGGGCACTGAAGGAACAAAGTATATACTGTACCCAGGTAGACAAACTTCAATGTAAGAAGAAAGAAAGAAAGAAAGAAAGAAAGAAAGAAAAGGTTATCAAAAGTAACTTGGAATAGGTATACACTCATGGGATACACACTAGGCCATATCTTAACCTACTCAATTGATAATGTGACCACACCTCAGCTAATAAGTCTCTGGTCTTCTTTATGTTCCATTTGATGAAGTCTTTTTTCCGCTATCCCTTTTTGACTGAGATAATGACAGAGAACTGGGGAGATGGATGGTAGAGTTGTGGCTTTAATATGGGCCCAAAAAGTGCCATATAGAAAACTTAAGAATTCTGTCTCCCTTCTCTACTTCCCCTTTTCTTTCCTCCAGCCTCAAAACTGAGAATGAGTTTTGACTTTCCATTGTCCAGAAGCCCAGAAGAAACAGTAAGAGTCGGTGATCCCAAACTATAAGCCCCATAGCAGTAGTCAGAATGTGTCAGAATTGTTTGATATACTCTTTGAAGCTGTTGCACTTACCTTGCATATTTCCCTCCTG
Source organism: Sceloporus undulatus (assembly GCF_019175285.1). Lineage (NCBI taxonomy): Eukaryota > Metazoa > Chordata > Lepidosauria > Squamata > Phrynosomatidae > Sceloporus > Sceloporus undulatus. The sequence goes on from NC_056523.1 coordinate 11,906,768, forward strand.
GCCTCAAAGACTCAAAGCTAAGTCACCTTGGCTCCTCAACTCCAGCTGACCTGCATCCCTTTCAGACTACAAAATTGTACTGCTAATATTCCACTTCACCTGCCATGGCTACGTCCTATGAAATCCATAGGACATTAACATAGGACATTACAAAAGAAAAGCTAAAAACACTAATATAAATATAAATCCATGCCTCTTAGTCATGTTTAAAATGCAGGATGTTTAAGAATTCTTCCTGGACAGAAGGCTGAAATGTAGGACATGTCCTGGAAAAGGAATACGTCTTGTCACCCTGGTGATGCAAGAGTCCTAACAGGCTTCTTGGGAGTTCTTATTTGATATTTTCATATTGTTATTTAAAGACATCACCAGCAGGTGGCAGGATCCATTGCCTCTGCGTCCATGCTGCAAGATGAGCAGAAAGCTAGCAGTTGTGCTAATACCTTTTCTATGGGTTAAACATGTGGCCACACCTTGTGTACATCAAACATCAGAGGGAGATTTTTCAAGTTCTTCAGTCTGAATTAGACTGAATAATTCATAGACAAGCTATGAATCTAAGGCTCCACATGACTGAACCTTTCCAGCAGGACCCCAGACTTTGTGACTGGTCCCCTGTATCAGGCCCTGTTGTTGCTGTCTATGGCCTGTTACAGACTGCCAAAATAAAGCTGCTTCGGGTCTCTTTGGAGGTATGCTGTTTAAATGATGCATGGGTCCTAAGAGTCCGGAGGTCGCGCCAAAGCCACACTCCATTCCTAAGCACTGGAGTGCACCTTTGGTGCAGCTTCTGAATTCTTAGGATACATGCATCATTTAAACAGCATACCTCCAAAGAGACCCGAAGCAGCTTTATTTTGGCAGTCTGTAACAGACCTAAGTTAACTTGGTTCTCCTTTCCACCACCATCCCAACAGTTACCTTTGCATACCAGTTTGCCCAAACTGTAAAACATTTGGGCAATAATAAACATACAATGGAAGGATAGATTTACATTTTACATTTCACAGAATGGGTACTGCAGGGACAGTGAAGCATACTCTTCAATATTTCACAGATCAAAACCAGGACGTTTGGGACAACAAGGCTTGCCATCTGCAGATGCTGAAATCCATGGATGGTGAGCCCGCAGATAATGTCTCTGCTGTACAAACTACTTTCACACTCTGAACTCAGGTTGCAGCAACTGAAGCAAGCTGAGGACAAAGGGGGAAAGAGAGAGGAGAAGTCAGAAACTGGGACATTTTAAAAGTAGTTGAAAAAATGGGACGACAGAGGATTCACCAGGACCGTTCCTGCCAAATTGGGACATTTTCAGTGTACAGTATATATGGAAGGAGGAGGACATCATAGAGGGGAATACACATTTTTGTGGGGGTCTATATGTAGGGGTCAGGAAATTCTCAAACTTTCTTCCTCCACGTTTTACCCAACACCCAAGCTTTCTCACTCAGAAACTACACTACACCTAACCCTCCATATTTGCAGTTTTGACTTTTGCGGATTTGATTATTTGCAGATTTGATTAATATGATCTCCCTAGGAATTTGTAGGTCCTCCAGTGTGACTCTATGGCTACCTTTTGCCAGAGGTTGAGCTGGTAGACCTAGTAATTCCTAGAGAGAACACTTCTCTAGGCATTTGTTGGTCCTCCAGTACAATCCTATGATCAACATACGGCAGATGTTGACCATAGACTTGTGCTGGAGGAGCTAGAGATTCCTAGAGGGGTGTTCCCTCAGATTAAAAAATAGTGGATTGTTTATTTGCATTGCACTGTATTTTTCAAGGAGATGGATCTGATGGCTTGACGTGGTTCCCTTGTCATTCCCAGCTGCAACCTGCAGGGGTGGTACAAGGGTGTCTGTCTATATATGTACCTGTGTAAACAAACAGACAGTTATGCTCCAAGAGCATTATTGCATTACAATAGTATGATGGCATACCAACACAACAGCACCAACCCACTGTACTGCATGACACTGTGTCCTGGAGTCATACCATCATACCGTTGTGGCAAATCTGCATTTCTGCCTGTTGGAAAGAGTTGGTGATCCAGAGACATCCATTGCTCCGGGTCTTAGTCTCTGGAGCAGCAGAAAACAAGTTAGCTAGCATTTTACAGAAGCATTCAAACGAGAAGGTGAGGACAAGTTGTTTCATCCACACATGAAATAAAGAAATGGTAGGGGCAGCGTGGTCACCTTCTTTTCCTGTTTAACTTCTCAGCATGAAATATCTCATGCTGTGCTAGGCATTATCATCATGTGTTTCTGGTACGCCAGCATGCTGGTGAGAAAGGTAAAAAAGGAAAGAAAAGAGGACTACTCATGAAGCTAAGGAATGGGATTGGGTTGAAGGGTGTGGCGCCTGTACTGTGGAAGAGAAATCTGTGTGTGGAGTCTATTAATTACAAGATTAGTGCAGAAATGCAGTAAGATGTGGTATATTTCTTATCATGTGAATCTCAACACAGCATAAAGGTAAAGTGCAGTAAAGCGCTTGGTCAAAAGTATTGCTCCACAACGTGGATGTAATGCAGTGGTTCCCAAACTATAGTCCCCCAGGTGTTTTGAACTTCATTCCCCAGAAGTCTTAGCCACCTTGGTCAACAATCAGGAATTCAGGGAGATGAAGTCTAAAATATCTGGAGGACCAAAGTTTGGGAATCACTGATCTAATGGCTTGGCGAGGTTCCCATGTCATTCCCAACTGCAGCCGGCAGGGGGAGGCAAAGCTGCATCTCCTTGCCATCTTGATAGAAGATTTAATTCATTGGTTTTGCAACTGCTTGCCTCACTGATTGCAAGTAGTTGTAAAACTAGTGAATCGAATCTTATATCAATTTTATTTTTTTAAAAAGTGATACAAGATTTCATTCATTGGTTTTGCAGCTATTTGCCTCACTGATTGCAAGTAGTTGCAAAACCAATGAATTGAATCGTCTATCAATTTTATGGGGTTTTTTAAAAAAACCATGCGCCCGTAGGTCACATCACTAGCACAAAGGCAGCGTGGGGCCAAAAACTGAGAAGGGATGGTAAACAACCCTCTGCCATTAGACCTTCCTCTCCAGAATGATGTGATTCAGATCCGTCTTGTTGAACACGCTTCGGAATCAATTCAAAAGAATCACCAAAGAACTAGTGTCAGGAAAGAGTGGGTTTTTTTTGTGTTTTCCTCGCTTCATTGCCATTGGAACCAATCACAGTAGAATCGGAACTGGTTTCAAATGGGAACAATGGTCATATACCCCGGCCAGCAATTTGTTTTAAATCACAGTGGGAATGCAGCCCTGAGATTCAAACCTTTACCTTGTGCAAATTCTCCTTGTCTGTTTTAAATGGGATGCAATGGTTTTCAATTTGAAATCATTTGTACACTCCCATGAGACTCTGTGACTTTCTGAAAGATCTACATAGAGAGATTAAATTGTATCAGCATTGGGGGCTCTGTGGGTGATAGCCACAACCCCCCCCCCACTCCCAACAAGGAGACCTCCAGCATCTCACTGGAGGTCTCTTTTCCCCAGTGGCCCCAGGAGAAGTTCTGCCTCTTGGAACTTCAAGTTCAGACTAAAACCCAGAGTGGATTCACTGCCCACTGCCAAGGAAGGCACCACTACCTATGCCTGCATTTTTGAAAAAGTTCTTTTCCCGAACCTTCCCTTTCTTTTCCTCCCCCCACCTTCACCCTCATTCATTCAATCCAAAGGAACTCGGATGAGAGGAGGGGTTTAACCCCTTCCACCAGTCTTTCCATCCAAAGCCTTCCTGTCCCACCTCACAGGGTCATTGTCAGCAGCAGAGTGTAGAGGAAGAATGTTCCCCGTTCATTTAAAACTGGTGGAAAATGAACATTGAAATCTACACCCAAATGTGCCCAAAGACTCAAGAATAGCCTTTTCTGTGCCCCCAGTGACCCTTCCCTTCCCTGTGGGAAGTCCATCCATGGGGAGACATGAGCCCAATAGAACCTTCATTCTCACTTTGCCCAGCCACTGGGATAAAGAGGCACTCAGCTTCTGATATAATACATATTTTGACAGCTACTCAATGTCCTAATCTCCTGCCATTGATCCAACACCTTTAGATCCCAACCTGACTTTCACCCACCCTGGAGCACTTTTCTCCCTCTTCTCTTCTTTCATTGTATTGGGTGGCACTTACTGTTAGGCGCCTCAGCCATGTTTCCCCTCTGGCAAGATACTGGAGTCTCTCTCTTTCAGACCTACAATTTGCAGGAACTCCTTCCTTTCATACACTGATGCTGCTGCTTTGACAACATATAAGTGCAGAGGTTGCTTATAAGGATGTCCAAAAGCAGTCCTCCCTCAGCCCACCCATAAATGCTCACAAGTGCCAACCACAGTTTCAGTGAGTAATTGCACATCTTGCTAAGGGAGATAAGGTCTCTGCTTCCCATACCTGATAGAAAACAGTGTTGCCTTTATATAAAAAAATTTAAAAAAGAAAGAAAAAGAAATAAAGGAAGAAGGGAAAAGTTCATTAAAAGTCTTGCAACCCCTCCCTTTTTGAACACCATCCTATGGCTAGAAATTGTTGAAAGGGACCAAGGGTGGCAGGAGCTCCAGTTGGGCTCCACTCTGCCTGACCCAAAAGGGAGAATCATTTTTATGACAGGTCAGTTGAGGGAGGAACATGTTCCTCTTGTTTTCTCGGCTGGATGTAGAGATGGAGAATCATAGCATCATAGAGGCAAATTAGCTTACAGTTGTAAACCACTTAGACACTGCTTAGGCAGTATGAGGCGGTATATAAATGAAGCTTGTTTGTTTGTTAGAATTGGAAGAGACCACAAGGGCCATCCAGTCCAACCCCCTGCCATGCAGGAACTCTCAGTCAAAGCATCCCCGACAAATGGTCATCCAGCCTGTTTAAAGACCTCTAAGGAAGGAGACTCTACTACACTCTGAGGAAGAGTGTCGAACAGCCCTTATTGGGAGAGGAGGTGTCTACAAATCTCTTGTTCTGCCCTGATCTCTACTTGGTTGATTTTAGACTCACTTTCTTGGTCAGACTTACTTCTCAGCAAAGTAGAGCCACATGATGTGTCTCCCATCATGTCATTCCTGACTGCAGCCTCCAAGGGGGCGGCAAAGGTGCATCTACATATGTACCCGTGTGTAGGCATGGAGAGGTATCTATTCTGGCATAAGGACTTAAAAAGCAAGATCCATGTGCTCCAGACCTTTTAACATATCAAACAGGACTCCCTGCCATCCCTTAGAGTTATCTCTCTGGTTCCCAGTATATTGGCAGGTAATTGCAGATTGTCCAACTCCTTAAGAATTAGTTTCCTGTGGGTACAGTAGCTGTTTCCCCCAAAACTTTGTGCAAACAACAAACCAAGGACTCAAAAAAACCCCCTCAAAGTTCAAGTGGTGTTAAACCAGATTGTTTCTGCAGTATGGATGTAGCCCAGGAAACCCTATGAGTTTCCCTTTCCTGTAAAAACATGGAGCCTGTATGTTGAGGAAAGAAAGCTGCCCTTGTGAATTGCTATCCTGAGTGTGGTAATAATGTGGGTTGGTATCACATATGAGAGGCTCCTAAAATGATGTAGGACCCTCTTGCATTTATTGGGCCAGCTTGCCTTGAATCCCTTTGTGGGAGAAAGGCAGGATATAAATCCTTGAAATAACAATACTGTAAAAAGAATTCTGTCTGTGCCTTTATCTGCCTGTTTTAAATGGCCCGAAATGGTTTTAACTTTTGAACCTTTGGTACACTGCCACGAGACTTTGTGACCTAATGCAGCTTAAAAATATGTCAATGAATTGATTGGTTTATATGCTCCATGAATTTGTCGAAAGGTACCACGGAAAAAGAGAGAGACAGAGAGAGAAGATGGTGCTGAAAGGACACCCTTTGAAAGACAGGCCTGCTGGACTGACACAGAGAGCTTGAATGGCACCAGCACAAGGGTCTCTATGGGTGATATGCACAAAAATGCATCCCCTTGAATAAGGAAAACTCCAGCATCCCACCTCCTTCTCTCCATCTCACCTACAACTAATGGCAGGTGGTTACCAAAAGGAGTCCTGCCTCTTGCATAGCTTCTTTCAAGTCCAAACCAAAGCCTAGAGTGGATTAACTGCTCACTGACATGGAAGGTGCCTGCATTCCCCCAGATTTATTTTTCTACAGCTTCCAATCCCCCATTGATCATGGGAAGAAAGCCAGGGGTCTGCAATCGTATAAGTTTCCATCCCACCAGCAAACCCTCTCCCATCGTCCCCTCGACATCCAGCATCCTGCCTCCACCTCCACTCTAACTCTCCTCAAAGGTGCTCAGATGAGAGGATGGGGTTAACTCCCACTCTTTCCATCCCAAGCCTTCCTGTCCCTCCTCACAAGGTCGTTGTGAGTGGCATAAAGTGCAGAGGAGGATGGTCTCCAATTCATTTAAGACTGGTAGAAAATGAATGCTGAAACCCATACCCAAATCTACCCAAAGACCCACTTAGCCCCTGATATAATCCACCTTTTGACCACTATTCAAAGTCTTTGGCTGCACCCACACTGCAGAAATACCCCACTTTGAGACCACTTGAACTGGCCAGGCTCAATGCTAGGAAATCCTGGGACAGCCTTCCCTGTCAGAGAGCTCTGGGGCCACAATAAATGACAACTCCCAGGATTCCCTAGCACTGAGCCAGGGCAGTTGAAGCAGTCTCCTGCAATGGATCTAACACCTGTCGATCCCACTTGTCTTTCATCCACCCTGGAGGACTTTTCTCCTCTTCTCTCTTTCCATAGCATTGGGTGGCACTTACTGTTAGGGGCCTCAGGCATGTTTCTTCTCTGGAGTCTCTCTTTCAGACCAGCAATTTGCAGGAACTGCTGAGATCTGAGGAAGCTTTCTCCTTCCACAGACAGATGCTACTGCTTTGCCTACTTAAGTGCAGGGGCTGCTTATAAGGATGCCCAGCGTCCCGCCCAGAAGGGTATAGAGTATTTGCTCCACTCAGGATTGCACAATTTTCTAAGGGACAGTCACTGGACCTGTATGTATTTCTTTGCTTGGAATATTTCTGACCAACGCCAGCAGGGGGCAGTGCTTTGCTTCCCAATTGGCTTCTGCACAGAAAGGTTTGAACAGTTTGCGCTTTGGACTGCCTCTCTCCGCCCAGTCCAGACTTTGACACTGATCAAAACTGTTGACAGATCAGCTCCACCACCATCGCACGGGGAAGGGAAGGTTTCCAGAGAGGATGAAGACGGCAGACGACGGGATGGCACCTGAGCTCTCTCCCTATGATGTAGCTGACTGACTGCCCTCTGCCCTGGTCTCCTCTATGTGAGGAGTAGGGCTTGACGGAGCCACAAGAAGGGAAGGATTCAGGAAGGAGTTTTATAATTCTCCTGCACAGTAGTTTATCTCATGGGGCTTAAACCGCTCCCCAGCGCGTTCTAACGGGGGGCGAGCAGGGGCGCGCAAGGAACGTGATGGGCTCCGGATGGGGCCCAAAACGCGGCTTTATCGCACGGGGGGGACACCGCCGCTGCCGCCGCGCGTTCCCATCGCATCCCAATTCGGTTCCAGAGGGCGCCATTTCTGGGAACTGTTTCAAAGCATCCCCAGAATGTCTCAAAGGTGCTACTACAAGATCCCATTCCAGACTAACATGGCAATGTCTCCAGATTCTACCACAATGATTTTTTATAATAAAGTTTATTTCCATTTACATTAAAAAAAATAATACATCTTTGTCATACATACATACATCACAGTGGATTTTGTGTGGTTGTGGATCTAATATCACTCAAGATAGACTTGGGGTGAAAACCAAATGAATTTCTGCACATTCACAACTCCACCATCTGTATTTTCTGTAAGTGCCCAGTGGCCAAGGAGAGGCTATTCTCCGAATAAAGAGAGAGAAAACCTCTGTCAGTGTCTGTTTCCTCTGAGGAACCATGGTGGAAGTGCCAGGAAAGTGACCTTTATGCCCTTGGATTGAGTTACTGGATGGGTTTTGTACTCACTGGTCCCCAGTTTATCATTCTTGGAGTGGAAGGGTGATTTAGAATCATAGAATCGCGAGTTGGAAGACCCCAAGGGCCCTCCAGTCCAACCCCATTCTGCCAGGCAGGAAATCTCAATCAAAGCAGGCCCAACTGATGACCTTCCAGCCTCTGTTTAAAGGCCTCCTTGGCCACTGGCACCTACAGAAAATACAGATGGTGGAGTGTGAATGCTTTTTCTCTCCAGGTGAAATTAGAGCAGAATGTGTTCTCATAAACAAAATATACAGACCTGTTTAGTTACCCTTAATCTTAAATAGTAATGTTGCATCCCAAGTACGTCCAGACAGTGGCCAAGCAGTTGCCTTAAGTAGGAAGGCTTGAGTAGGACAGGGGACAAGAGCCCCTGCTCCCCAGAAAGTGATTTTTGGAGGAATGCTGCCTTTAGTAGTGCAAGGAATCTATTTTTATTATTATTAAGCTTTATTTATATAGCGCTGTAAATTTACACAGCACTGTACATAAAATCATTTAATTAGACAGTTCCCTGCCTTCATGTTTACAATCTGAGAAGACACGACACAAAAGGAGAAGGAATAGTTGAGGGGAAGGGGATCAGGTCCAGCATTCTTCTCTCCGTCTGAGGCCTGGATCATGGCAGATGGACAGATGGAGGGATCTGTATCTTAAGGATAGGCCTGATGGCATTGGCCCACCCTCTCTATAGGTATGTACATCTGAACTCGGAGCCATGGATAGCCTAATTCCCCATAAATTTGTCTAACCCCCTTTTAAAGCTGATCAGGCTGGCTTTCAGTATTTCCTGAGGCTCCATATTCCTCAGTTTAAGTATGCTTTGTATGAGGAGACATTTCCTCGTAGCGATCTGGGCGTGGCCTGGAGCCTTTCCTTTAAGAGGGCACTGCTCCACCTTTCCCACCCACCTTTGTGAAGACCTTTGTGACACAATGTTGCCAATCTGGTGACTTTCACACCAAAATGGGTACTTTTCAGAGCCTTTGGTGTGATTTTGGTGATTGGTTTTAATGGTAATTTTGAGAGTTGAAATAAGTATTTGGTGAGATATGGGGGGGATTTGGTGAGTTTTGGCCAAACGTTTGGGCAATTATCTAAGAGGCTTGTTGGCAACACTGCCCCTGAGAGCAAGCCCTCTGGACTCTGGATCTTATCGCACTCACAGTTTTCCCGTTCCGTTCCTGTTGTCAAGGCGGACAGATCAGGAAACGGGCTGACGACGAATGCTATCGTATTAAGTCTTCCTAGCGTTATGTGAACGCAAAAAGAACGATCGCTATCGCACACCGCTAATGGAGAAAATGACCTGTTGTCGTTTTTGGACCTCGCTGTGAATGGATATCACTGCACAGCCAGGTCCCATCCCAATGACGCACTGACCATCCCCTGTATTTGCGCATGCGCAGTTTACAAATAAAATTGCGCGCAGTTTTCAACGGGAGCTTGGGGCATTCCCGTTCCCTGTGTGTTCTAATGGATTCCCATGTTTTGGTCCTTCTCCACACCATCTCCTGTTACCTGATAATGGAGCAGGAACGGAGAAGAAGGAGGACACTTATGTACCGCTTGTACTTTAAAAAAGTTGCCCTCAGACATGCCCTTACTGAGCTCATGGATGCAGAGGACGTTCCCCCCACAGATCTCTTGGAATGGCTATCCACATTTCCATCACCTCAGAGATGGTGGTTACGTCCAATTATTAAGAAGAATTGGTGGTGTGAAGAGGTGATGACATTGTGGGATGATGACATGTGGGAGACACATTTCCGAATGAAACGTTCTATTTTTTTTGATCTGGTACAAGAACTCCAGCCTGACCTAAAGAGAGGCACCAGTCGTATGAGGAAGCCAATCTCTGTAGAAGAGAGGGTGGCTATAACGTTGTGGTGGCTGTCCAGCCTTCTTTTATACCGTAAAGTGGCATCAAGATTTGAAGTCGGGAGATCATCAGTAGCTGAGATTGCTGTGGAGGTTTGCCTTGTAATCGAAAAGAGACTCCTCAGAAAAGCTGTACAGCTGGGAAATTATTATGTAATTATTTCTCTATATTGCAAACTTCAATAAATTACATGTCATACATTGGCAGGAAAAAATTCCAATATTGTTTACTGTCACAGTGTGTATGATGCATACCAGCACACACACACAGACACGCATACATTGATTTTATTATGCCTGCATATATACCTGTTTATGCACGCAAACATCAAAAACAACTATGATTGACATACAATGTACAATGTACTAGGTTTGTATATTGATATTACATGTTAAAAGAGAATGTACATTGATGGCTGCAGTAACTGGATGCAAAATGGGCCTAGTTTTTTAAGATTAATCAAAAGTTAAATATAAGGGATAATAGTCTAGAAAAGTTAAATATAAGGGATAATAGTCTAGAAAAGTTAAATATAAGGGATAATAGTCTAGAAAAGTTAAATATAAGAGATAATAGTCTAGTGTTACATGTTCCAATACAGAAAATTTGACATGTTGTGTGCATGATAGGCTTTTCATTAAAACCAATAATTGTTCTATATGTTTATAACAACATAACAGACATCAATGGATATTTTTCTTTATCGTGTATTCAGATAATGGATGGTTTCCAGAAGAAAGGCTTTCCCCATTGTGTTGGGGCAATCGATGGTACACACATTCCGGTTAGTCCACCACGGGGAAGGGAGGAGGAATACCTTGATCAGAAGCAGGGATACTCCATCACGGTGCAGGGAACAGTTGACCATCGTGGAAGATTCATTGATGTAGAACTTGGACATACAGTACAGGGAGAAGCCATGACAGCTATATTTTCCGCCACTCTGCTTTGTGGCATGCAATGGATGAGGGATATTTCGTTCCTGGCAATCCCACCATCAATATTTCTGATGTTTTGTGTTCCACCTTTGATAATTGGTGATGGAGCATATCCTATACAGCCATGGCTCATGAAGCCGTTCCCTGCTCCAAGCAGCCCTGAACAGGTGTACTTCAATAAATCCTTAAGTAGGGCAAGAAACTGTGTGGAAAAAGCTTTTGGCCATTTGAAAAGTAGATGGGCCTGTCTTGCTAGCAGACTCACAGTAAAAGAAGAAAATTTTCTTACTGTTACTGCGGCCTGTTTCATTTTGCACAATGTATGTGTAACCAAAGGAAGGGTGCTGCATGATGACATAGAGGCACCAGCCCCTATAGTACTACCACCCATGCAAGCCAATCAAAGACAGTACGATGCAGATAGGAAAAGGGAGGGTGAGCAAATACGAATTGCACTTGCTAGGTGGATGTTTGCTAATTCCAGGAAATAAACTTTGTATTGTTATCATCGACAGAAAAATCTCTTCCTCATTTTAGATGTTATGGTATTAATGCTTTTTCATCCTGTAATTGGAGATATAATATTTAGAAAATATAAAAAGTATGATATATCCAGAAATATTGTTTTTTTTACATAAGGTAATGTTTGCCTTACATCGTATAAATAGTGTAGCATTATCTTTATGTTCAAACTACCTCAGCAACAGACAAAGTTTGTGATGTGCGATGCAGATATAATTGAATCAATAAAAGCACACACAATATTGTAATACTTGCAAAGTTTGTGTTTAGCAAAACTGTGTAAAAATTAAAGAACAGTTAGTAAATGTCTCTTTACATTTGTACATATGTTGCCATAATTTTTTTCACCACTTTTTATTATCATATCTAGTTACCAAAATTCAATTATAATTAAGGACTCACAGAGGTTTAAATGTGGTATTGTCGGCAGAGATGGGGAGTGAAGAAATTATTACTGGGTTACAAAAAGGGCTGGACAATAACAGCATCAATTTTTTTCGAGATGCATCTAAATTGCCATGTTTTGGAATCAAAAGATTGTTTTCAGCAGTGATGTTGCAATAAACAGAAATCTAATTATACCTGTACATCATGTAAAGGCTTGACATTTTTGAAGGACCAACATGTGAGGGCCACATATATTTCCACAAATATCCAAAACATGTCAGATTCTTTTCAATATACATATATTGGACCTTGTTGCCATTTCCTTTACGTACCCTTTGATTTGACAGGTTTGTTTTCAAGAGGGGATATGCGTAGGGTTGACATAATTGTCCATATACACCTAGGACAGGATTTAGGAACAATGCAATACCTGAACTATAGGAACTGTGCAGGACAAGACTCGATAAAATTAGTTATACATGGTTGCTTCTCCAGGTATCTTGACTGGACTGCTTGTAGTGTCCTGTTTTTAATATCCCATTTTAATACATTATTGACTACTTATTGTTCTACACCCTGTCCCATGGTGTGCTGGATAATTATGGATACCCAAGCTTTCTTCAAATTTTAATATAACAAATAAATATATTCCAAGATCAAACAATAAACATTGTATATACTAATTTTTTTCCCCTCCAATGCGACTATGGGAAAATACAGTAATAGATTCCAACCCTCCAAATTTGGAACATAGCTATAGTATCAAACATTAACAAATTTGTCCAGAATACTGATTGAAATAACTTAAATCATGTTTCAATAATCTAAGAGGACAACTGGTGCTGATATGCATTCCTACCTTATGTTTAATTTGTAACAGTTGTTACACTACAGACAGATAGCAAAACCTTTATTTTTAATTGACTAGAAATGTTATATGCACTGCTGTCATTCTTATATATCATAACTATTTATTTGTATCACTCTCTGCTGTTTGAAGAGCTGTTGTCTCCCTGAAAAGGGAGAAAAGGCCATCTACATAAAAAAAATTAATTGTAATTTTTCTGTTATAAATTACAAAGAGAATTTTTTTTAGTGGTGGTGCTGCAGACAGCGGTGCATAATAATGTTTGCAAGGGACATCCCTTTCCTTTAATTTTTAAGGTGAATATCTTTGCCTTTTTTAAATAAATCTACGGGAACGTGTATTTGAAAATTAAGAACATTCCTGTGAGTGGGTTAGCAGCAACTGGCTGTTAGTTTGTGGTTCAAGTTCAGAATTTGGTTCATTTCCCTTTATCTCTGATACCACATTTGTAACAGATGACATATTGCTTTCTGAAATTTGAAAATCTTCAATGACTTTGTCATTGTTGTGACAATGTTTATCGGGGGGCCATATATGCTATTTTTCCTAAATTATGGTTGGGGAACAGGTCATCATCAGTTTCACTGTCATCACTGCTGTTATTATACACTGTAAGTCCAAATAGAGGTGGACGATTATCATGGTTGACTCTATCTTCTTGAATCCTTGTATATTTGTTAACATGTGGGCAGCCTTGGAATTCTGACAAAGTATCTGGCACAAGGATTTCTGTGTTTGAACTCCTGTTTCAACTATATGGGAATTCTCGTTGTATACCCTAGAGGGTGGCCTGCTCTTTCTTAATAAATCAACAATACTGGACATGCAATGAAGTAATTGTCTCCTGTCCTCCTTGCTTGATTTTACATCCTCCTTAATAATATTTATTAGCTCGGTCTCTTTACGAGCATTTTCATCCATCCTAAGCAAAATATCTTTATGCAGATCCTCCCGCAACTGTCTACCAATTTCCGATTGCTGGTTAGTATTTTCCATGATGGTTCTTACTATAAGTTCACCTCGTACTGCTCTTCTACTTCTGTTCCTTATTCTTTGAAGACATGTATTTGGGGACATGTTCACCACTGTGAACCTGTCATCCTGTGGATTATCTGTAGAAGAAGTTAAGGAAACCATTTTCAGCTATGTCACACTAATACTTATTTATGCAAAATCAGTACAGAGAATGCATTTATTGTTGCTCTTGTTGCTGGCATGCTATATCAAGAAAGGGAGGGAAGGGAGATTAGCCACCCCTTGCAGATAAAAGAGTATTTTGTAGCTTAATATTTTTATTTTAAAAAAGTGTTCTATATGTATTATCCACACTCCTCTATACATATATCTTGCTTTCGTACTTAAAGATCACAATACATGAAATTATAATTCATATGTCCTCATATAAAAATCAATGTAAAAATATTACTTGAATTGACAAATATATATATATATATCTTATGATGATACTTAAATTGTCCTTTATGGTAACTCTTTTTAATGTTTTATGTGAAATGCAGGTTTGGAATGGACAACAAACTTACAAGGGAAAGAACTGAGACAATGGGAGATATGTGTGGTTCTTGAAGTCATCAATAAAATTTTGAGTAACTTTTAGCCATTTTTAATGTGTCAAGTTTGACTAAGCATGTCTAATATGGAGTAAGAATTGATGATTGATATGAGCTGAACACCAACCTTCTCTTCCATCAGAATTTTCAATCTCTTGTTCCAGTGAGTTAAAGCTTGAATCGTTTTCGTCTACTGCTGGATCTACATTAAAAAACAAGGTTAAATACTACTGGACACCCCCCCCCAAATAACAGCAATACTTTAAGACTGTGATTAATTAGAAAAAGAAGGTTCATTATTACTTTGACTTTGATGTTCTTGAAGTACAGATCCTGTTATTAAAATGACAATTACGATTTCTTTATGTTCTGAAGGAATTGGAAGACTTATAGCATAATTTATAAATTTATAATTAGATATGAAGTATCAGTTAGCTTATTATACACATGTATTGAGCAAGGGAAAATAAGTAAAGAGCATTACCTTGTGGACTGTTTTCTTGTCTTGTGTTCGAGATCGAACAATTTCCTATCTCTGACTCATCAAGGATCGCTCTTGCACTTGATTCCATCGATGCATTACAAGCTATATATGTAACATTTATAAAACAATAATTATACATATAAATATAATATTTAATTTTAACATGAGTTTTCCATATGTGGAAAATGGAATCCACTTTGCAGTGAAGACCATGGTGAGGGAAGGGACTGGGAAAGGGATTAGAGTGCTTGATTAACCCAACAGCTTCAATGAAATAATAGTACAATATATTTAGTACACTTCATGTATATTTTATAAAGGGAGAAAAACAGAGAGACACAAAAAATGTTATTACTAATGGCAGATGAAAACAGCAGGATCTCATAATCTTTACCTGGATTACCATAAAAAAGCAGAAAAGCTCCTACACACACACACACACACACACACACACACGCACACACACACATGCACACACACACAATGTTTAGACAACATCAATGTAGTGTTAATGTTGCTAACATTGTGGTATTTCAACACAATTACTCTGATAGATACTCACCGTTTTTATTATTTCTCTTACCTGGAGGTACCATGGGGACGTTGGAGGGGGCTGATTTCCCAAAACCCTTTCTTCTTCTTCCGCCTTGACCATAACAATTTGAAGCCACAGCCTGGTTTCCTCTAGCTAGATTTATACTTCTGGACAACCTATTAACAACAATACTAGCATCTCCATGCAATATGTCATCAAGTTCTTTAAAATATGGGCAACTAATGGGGTCCCTCCCACTCATCTTGTTATAGTTAAACACCTTTCTATATTCAAAACGCATGTGTTTCGTCTTGCTCTTGCACTCCTCTCCTGTTCTTGCATGATTCCGCTTCTTCATCTCATCAGCAATGTCATTGAATATGTCCAGATTGCGATGAGATTCCTTAAGTCTGCTTTGGAAACGGGCCGCCCCCCAAATATCCAGCAAGTCCAATATCTCGTTTCTACACCAAGGAATGTTCTTTGGCCCCTTGTCATAACTGTTTATTAGTGTTTTGCCGTCCATTCCGGACAGAGATTCAGGCATGTCTTCCTCCATTTCCCTAGAGTTCTCCAATGCTCCACAGGAAACCTTTTTTCAAAAACCGCGGCAAAAAGAAGGATGGAGACTTCCAATTGGTTAATGCAACCGGAAACACTTGGAGACATTTCCTGTCCACTCTAGGAAAATCAGAAAACTCGCTGTCCCTCGCTGTAAAAACACGGAGGAGCCATTGCAGTTTGCAGCACGTGCAGAGCAAAGTCTTCCGCCAAGGAAAATGAGCCGTAGGCGAGGGACGTATTGGACACCTGATGAAATCCATGTCTTATTTCGACAGATAAATAGGAGTGGGGAAGTTTGTGTACTCATGTCGGCAACCTTGGTGTCGAATCGCCATGTCTACGCACGGATCACCTGAATGCTGAACAGAAGTGGTTATGAACGTAGCGTCCTTCAAGTGCAATCTAAATTTAAGTGTTTGAGGAACGAATTTATGGCTCTTTTTGATGGTCATCCACCTAGGGAATCACATCCCCCTTATTTTAGAGGACTGAAAAAACTTTGGATTCAGGCTGGCAGACCCGATTTGAAAACCAGACACCCAAACAGTAAGTTTAAATTCAAAAGTATCCCACACTTACCAGTATAAAGTTCATAATTTTATAATGTGGCAATAACGCATCTCTATTTTTAGAATATCCTGGAATCAATATCGATAGCTTTGCATTTCATAATAATCTTTTTTTCCCTAAATTTTAAAGAATTGTTTTACAATTAAAATTATCTCATGAAAGTACAATGAAATTAATAATAATCCTATCCAACATTTGTTACCGAAAAATCTATAACAATATTTGTTTTCATTCCCTCAAGGTGCTAAAAAATTGCCGGTTTCTCCCTCGCATGATGGGAGCAAAGAAAAGAAGTCATCTAGACGTTTGGAGCTGCAGAAAGGTAATGTTTCTTTAAATTTGCATGTTTGATGACTTAAAAATGTTAAAGCCACATGGAAAGAAGACTAGTAAACTCACTGGAATAATGTGACGTTATGCAAAATAGAAAAATATCTATTTTCTCTAACAAACTGTTGGCCCCCAAAATTCAATTTTTATATGTTTACTTTTTTATCCTTGTGTAAAAACATAAATTAAAACAACTCACTTGAAATGAAGTGTTTAAAAACAAAGGTGGAACAAAAATAATAGTCATACTGCTGTTTGTGTGTCTTTGAGCAGCCAGAACGAGACGAGAACACGTCTAATATGTGTATTGTAATAAATCAATTTACATGTGTGGTCGAGAGCACAAGTGCAAAAACAGTGCCTGACAGCAACAGTGACAACGATTCCGAAGAAGGAGAAGCTCTTCATTATATAGACAACCCCAACTTTAATATTATTTCTGATGTTGATGCTTACAAATGTGCAGGAGAGGATAAAGGAAATATAGGAAGAAGTATTCCTGATGATGAAGCCTTGCAAGATAATTACTATGAAGAAGATAGTGACCCTTTCATGGATAACCAGGAAATCAGCTCGGAAAGCTCTGTGCAAGGTTCCTGGGACATACATACACACAGTGTAAACAAATGTAGGTACAAGAACTGCTTTGAAAAATAGAATTGCTCCCTTAAATTACTAAAATATATAGCAATACAATGATATAACTTAATGTTGTGATAAGGTATAATTCTTATAAAAGAAATGTGGCCGCCCTCATTACAACCCAAACTAAATTTGTAATTTAAATCTATCACCATTATCCTTTTTTAAAAAAATTATAGACAGAAGTTAAGCTGGTGTATGGAATGAAATGTGAAGACAAAACTTAACACCATAAGTGAAATCAAACTAATATTGTTTATTTTGCCTACTATCAACCAAACAGGGGTGCAGACATCTCTGAATTAATTACCCTCCAGATGGAGTATTGTTACCATAATAAGAGGGAGGGAGGACAAAAAAGAGCTTCACCATATATAATTATCCATTCTATAATGTCCCTCCATCTAGAATTGCCGTAAATGTCCTCTGAAAACTAGGGAACAAACTAGGACCAAATATAGCCAACACTAGAAAAAACTTTTACATTAATGTTCCTACATATTCTGACAATGAACTACATTTTGGCCATAAATGTAGAAGAAACTGTATGACAAATGCAGCACGAAACTAAGCCCAAAATGTAGGACGTTTCAGAAAAAAGGTTCATCATTTTTGGGTTACTTTTGTCCAACATTTGTCCAACAGTTTGGTCTCAAATTTGTCCTACATTTTCTCTACGGTAAAGCATGACAATTATTCCAAACCTACCATACCTACCTGAGATCTTTTCCTGGTATCTAACACTATTTCCTGCTTTATTTTTCATATAGAGACATGTCTACATGTTCTATAATTTTGAGGAATGAAAGTCGTTAAAACATCTTGCAAGGGAACCTGGAAAAGGAAAGATATCATTATGGCCCATCATAACTGTTGGGATCAGACAGGGATGCAATTGGAACGCCTAGGATATCGCACACGGGATTTTCCGTTCTCATAATGTTTACTGGGGACGGAGGACGGAAAAGAATCGTCGGGGACATTTAACGCGAACGGAAAGGAATTGCAAACGTCTTGGTAACGAGGCTATGCGATAAAATCCGTTCCATTCCATTACCGTACAGACCTCGGAACGTTTATGAAGATGTGTGCGACAAAGTCCTTTGTCTGGACCCCCCCCTTCCTAAAATCCTGGCTACGTTCCTGTTCTGGGCCCCCTCCCTTCCCTTCCCTTCCTTTCCCTCTCCTCAAGGAGGAGGAGGAGGCAAAGAAGAACTTGGTGGAGTTGAAACCTGTTGCACTTGCGTTAAAACAAAAATCTGGCCTTAAGTTTAAATGGGATGATAGCAACTGTATTTGATGTTTCTGTCTCTTGATATTGTCAGTAAATGGGAATCATTTGCCTATAATAAAACATGTCTTGGTGTTTGTGTCTTCATATTGTCCAATTGCATTTTTCATATTGTCGAACTGCACTTTAAATCCTCATGCCATACCTCTCCATGCTTACACCACAGGTACTAATATAGGTGCACCATTGCTGCCCCCTGTTGGCTGCAGTCAGGAATGACATGGGAACCACATCAAGCCATTAGGGCCATTGTGTTGAGAAGTATAGTCGTCCTTTCATATTCGTGGACTTGAGATTTGCAAATTTGATCATTCGCGATCCCAGCGTGAGGCCTGCCCACCTTCTTCTCCTGGGCTTGTGACACTGGCAGTAGGAGGTGGGCAGGGTTTGTGCTATTCATGAATTTTCCATATTCACAGGGGCCTTGTTCTCTTAACCCCCCTGAATATGGAGGGACAACTGTATATTGATGGAGCGGAAATTTATGTTTAAAAAGGGACAGGGAAAGTCCAACTCCTTATTCATTTACTGAGGTCTCTGTCAAGATACTGGAGTCTCTCTCTTTCCAAGGTACAATTTACAGAACTCTTGATATCTGAGGGATCTCCTTCCTTCCACACACAGATGCTGCTGCTTTGCCAAACTATAACTGCAGAGGATGCTTATAAAGATGCCCAGAAATAGTCATCCCTCTGCCTGGCTAGAAAACTAGTGGCTCACTAGTGCCACTCATGATTTCAGTGGAATTGCACATCTTGCTAAGAGAGAGTATGTCTCTGCTTTCCTGACCTGATCGAAAACACTGCGTTTCTGCCATATAAAACAAATCAAGAAAAAGTCCTGTTAAAACTTTCCTTTTTGGGCAGGACTCTATGGCTAGTTGAAGAGTGTCCAAAATGGTGAAGGGCCTGGAAACCATGCCTTATGGGGAAAAACACAGAGTGCTGGGGATGTTTAGCCTAGAGAAGAAACGGTAAAGAGGTGATATGATAGTCCTTTATAAATATTTGAAGGGATGTCATATTGAGGAGGAAGCAAGCTTGTTTTCATTGCTCCAAAGAACAGAACCCTGAACAGTGGATGCAAGCTCCAGGAAAAGAGATTCCACCTCAACATTGGGAAGAACTTCCTGACAATAAGAGCTGTTGAAGTCCCAGTCCACAGGGTACTCTAACAGTTCTATGCTGCCATCATTGCCTCTGCATGGAGCTATCCAAGAAGAGCTGTTCCTAGTTGTCAGAGGTCTGTTACATTTGGCCTCTGAGAAGAAATTGCAGACATTCAAAAAATCACTGTGGAAGATTTGAAGGGTGCTTTGCAGATAAAGTTGCTCAGAGCTATTTGGACCTGTATGCCATAATAGACATGGTGCCTGGGGATGTGATCTTGGGCCCTGCATGTTTAGTAACAATGGATTCTTTCCATTTTTTTCAGCCTGAGGATGTGGACAGGATCCTTGGGGAGCTGAGAGCCACCACGTGTCAACTAGATCCTTTTCCTTCTTGGCTCATTGAAAAGGCCAAGTGAGTGAAAGGAGGAGTCAATGACTGCCTCCACGCACTGCAGAAATAATGCTGTTTGGCACCACTTTAACTGCCATAGCTCAGTGCTATAGATTTCTAGGAACTGTCGTTTTGTGAGTTTTGTGCCTTCCCTGTCAGAGAGCTTTGGTGCCCCACCAAGCTACAAATTCCCATATCCTATAGTATTGGGCCTTGTCAATCAAAGGATTATTTCTGCAGGAGAGATGCAGCCAATGTCTCCATACAACAAGGCAGGGTTCCCATAATGCAGACCTTCACAACTTGGCGCATAGGTAGGGGCCAAAATTAAAATAGGCTAAACTTCTTCAGGCAGTAGATGAATTTTAATTAAATAAAACTTTGTAGTTGGGCTGCCAGATCTCCAGGCCTGGCCCTGAGTCTCCAGTTTTCATGAATTGTCTCCAATTTTGGCAGGCTCAGCTTTCCTTTTGGCAAAAGAAAAGGCTGGGTGCAAATTGGGCAGCTTGCAAAAATTTCTTACCACTGCTATTCACAAACTTCCAGCCCCTTGTCTATTGCCCCCAGGCCTTTTGCACAAAAGTTTGACCTCCCCACTCAAGGTGATTTGAACTATAAAAATAATTCAAAGAAAGAAAGTATAAAACAAAATACAAAATCCATAGGCAGGCAATACCTTTATTGAGATCAACTTTTAATTTACAAAAGCAGGCAAACTTTCAGTCTTCCAGAACAGTTCATAAAACTGGAAGAATGGCTAACATTTTCTTTTAAATTCAAAGTGATAGCCCTGTTAGTCTGTAGAATCAGTCTGTACAGAGATCTTGCAGCACCTTTGAGACTCACTGAAAGAAAGAATCCTTGGTGTATGGAAATGAAATAGCAAGTCCAGTTTTCATGGTGGTGGTCGCTTGTGGACAAAGACATAGCCATTGGGTATGGAAATAGGGCGGCAAGACCAGCTTGGCTTTGGAAACTAGCCTGTAGGCAGGAAGAATAGATGAGCGTAGGACGTCCCCCTGAGGATGGGGTCAAGTTGTGTTGAAATGTGTGCAGTGAGTCAGGAAGACATTTTTAAAAAGTGAATAAATTGTGATGTCTCTCTGCAGCTGGTCTTTTGGACTGCCAATTCTGATCATAGCCACCAGGGGGCACTGCCTCATAAGTACCAGGCTATTCTACACATAGAACATATCCAGGGTTAGCTTGGCCATATAGCAAAGTACAACAAAGTACATGGCAATAGGGAATACAGTGGTTTGTACGATTCATAATTTTGTGCTCAGTTGTATATCCTTGCATTTTAGGATCTTCCCTAGTTCTTTCATAGCCGCCCATTCTTAATCTTCTTCTGATTTCCTGGCTGCAGTTTCCATTTCTATCAGTGCTTGATCCCAGATATGAAAATTGTTTTACTATTTCTATTTCTTTGGTTGTCTAGTTCAATTTTGTGTATGTTCTCTGTGATCATTATTTTTCTTTTCTTTGTGTTCAACAATAGGCCTGCCTTTGCACTTTCTTCCTTGATCTTTCTTAGTAGCAGGTCGTTGAGGTTTTCTGTTAGTATTATGGTGTCATCTGCGTATCTCAGATTGTGATGACAAAACTTAGGTTGTCGTACTTTGTGAGAAGGCATGAATCGTTTAATGCTAGGAAAGGTAAAGGGAAGTAGGAAGAGAGGAAGGCTGCATACAGGATGGATGGACTCTATTAAAGAGATCATGAGTATGAGTTTGCAGGAGTTGAGCAGAGCAGTGGAGGGCAGAGAGGGTCTTGGAGATGTCTCATCAGAAAGGTCGCCATGGGTTGAGCTCAACTCAAAGGTAGTTAACAAGAAACAAAAAGTATCATCCAAAATCTACAAAACACTGATACACTTCTTGGACCAAACAAAATACGCAGAATTCATGTTGCAAGCTTTCAGAGCTCCACTGGCTTCATCATCAGGTAAAGGTGTTAAGAATCATACAGGAGAAAGAAAGAAATACTGATGATGTTTGTCATGGCCCTGCATTTGGTCAAGATGTTGTGGTTGTAGTCCTTAGAGACCAGGTGGTATGAAAGGGTATTCATGCAGGTGGACCCTCCTATCTCTGGCCATGCAGGTGCTGGGAGATTCAGTCTCTGATTCCCCAAAGGGAATTTAAAGTTTATTTCGTGGACTGAACCTCCCAGTACCCACATGGTCAGGAGGAAGAGGGCCCACCTACATGAATACCCATCCATACCATCTGAATTGAGGACAACAACCACAATATCTTGACAAAAAGCAGGGCTAGGACTAACATTATCCATTCTTTTTCCTTTCTCCTGTATTAATTTTAACACCTTTGCCTGATGAAGAAGAAGCCAGCGGAGCTTCGAAATCTTGCAACATGTATCATGTGCATTTTGCTTGGCCCAATAAGAGGCATCACTGTTTTATGGATTCTACCCATAAACATTTGCACACTTGGCACTCCAAAGTGCTGTGCCTCAGAAAACCACAGCCAACCTTTTTAAAATAAATAAATAAATAAAATGAATTGTCTTTCTTTTGGCATTGCCATTTCATCTTGCTGCCACTAGTTGGTGCACACAACAGAAGTTTAAATCTGATGATTTCAAAAGAAAGGGCTTTAATGTGCACCGGACTGATTTTCTGAAAAATTATTTTTATTAACTACTGCATTACTTTTGAGAACTAGTGTGGCATAGAGGACAACAGGCGTTGTATTTATTGGACAGATTTTAACTGATTTTTTTTCCAAAATATGTCTTTAATTGTTTTAATATTTGAATAATGTGAGTCCATTTTAATATGTACCTTTGTATGTGTTTAGCTACATTGTACTTTTAAAAATGCGCTAGTTGCCTTGAGTCCTAATTTTGGGGAAATTCAGGATGTCATTAAGGAGAAGAGAGAAAGGAAGAGTAACAGTACCAGCAATGTACAAAATCATCCAAAATCCACAAAAGAGTGATACTTTTATTGGGTCAACCAAAATGCACATTATACCTGTGGCAAGCTTTCGAACCTCCACTGGCTTCTTCATCAGGCAAAGGCATTAAGAATCATACAAGAGGGAAAAGATATTGATGATGTTAGTCATGGCCCTTCATTGTGAGAGTTATTTTGTTGGAGATGTAATAACTCTTGGGGAGGATTCCTATTTTGGTTTTGAAAATGCTAGACTCTGGGGAACTGATCAGATTCTAGTTCAGTGGTACTCCTTCGCATATATGGGATTGTGGGCATCTTGTTCAATCTATAGGAAAGGAAAAGCTTTCTAATCATTAAATAGAGGACATCCCTTAAAATAAGGAACATCTGCCAGTCTTACGAAGGACAATCTTTCCAGCCCTTCAACTAGGGACATCCCTTATAAACAAGTCACACCAGGCACCCTTACCATCCTCCACCTCATGGGTCAAAACATACTTTTGAATGAAGGGGAATTGCTGACGATGTCTTTCCATTGTCAGTCCCAACGGTAGCCTGAAAAGAGTACAAGCAATAAATAAAAACAATACAAGCAAGTGGTTTCCAGGGCAGTAACTGCTATTAATATGAATTAATTATTGAATTAATATGAATTATTGTCCCCCTGTTATACTGGTGTTGGGTATATCCAAGTGCCATTATTAAGTCACATACAGTATGTTAAAGGCAGCCTGAAAAGGGTGTCAGCCTAGAAATCAGCGTGTACAAAGAGAGATCCACACCAGGATTATGCTGCAAGGCCCTGCATTTACTAAAAAGTTAGCACTGGATAAAACTCACACTCCCAACCTTTAGAGGTCCTTCTCCTGGGTCTGTGAATTATTTCATTCAACAGCAGTGGTTGAAATATTCTTTGGGTTTATTGGGGGGGAGGCCATCCCGCCACAAAGTGCGTGTGTGCAAGAGTGACCTGGGGTGGTCTTATAATCACTTCTGGGGGAAAGGTTCCTACTTCCAGAAAGGTTGGAGCCTGGGATAGAGACTGAGGAATTAGAATCATAGAATCATAGAGTTGGAAGAGACCCCAAGGGCCATCCAGTCCAACCCCCTGCCATGCAGGAAATCCAAATCAAATCATCCCCGACAGATGGCCATCTAGCCTCTGCTTAAAGACCTCCAAGGAAGGAGACTCCACTACACTCCGGGGGAGTTTGTTCCACTGTCGGACTGCCCTTACTGTCAGGAAGTTCTTCCTAATGTTGAGGTGGAATCTCTTTTCTTGTAGCTTGCATCCATTGCTCCGGGTCTTAGTCTCTGGAGCAAGTGAAAACAAGTCAGCTCCCTCCTCAGTATGGCATCCCTTCAAGTATTTAAACAGGCTATCATATCACCTCTTAACCTTCTCTTGTCCAGGCCAAACATCCCCAGCTCCTTAAGTCGTTCCTCATAGGACATGGTTTCTAGACCTTTCACCATTTTACTTGCCCTCCTTTGCCAGTGTGTCATTAAAAATAATTAACACCCAGTTCTGTAGCCAAAATGTTGTTGTTGTTGTTAACTGCCCTCTACTCAACCTCAGCTCATGGCAACCCTGTGGATGAGTTATCTCCAAGTGCCCCTGTCCTCCACTGCTCTGCTCAGGTCCTGCAGCCTCATGTCTTCCATGATGGAGAGCAACCATGTGGCCTGAGGTCTCCCTCTCTTTCTGCTGCCCTCTATCTTTCCTAGCATCAGGAATGTAGCTTTGGGGTCTGGACCCCCCCTTCCATTAGAAAAATGAATGGTGTGTGCTGCTGCGCTGTGGCATCCAAGCCCCATTATAATGGTGGCACTTAGTCTGGACCCCCCCCACACACACCCTTCCTAAAATCCTGGCTACGTCCCTGCCAGCATTATTGCCTTTTCTAGTGAGTCCTGCGTTCTCATGTTGTGGCCAAAATATGATAACCTCAGTTTGATCATCTTGGCTTCCGAAGAGAGTTCAGGCTTGATCTGTTCTAGACTCATTTGTTTTCATCACCGTTCATGGTATCCTCAGCACTCTTCTCCAGCACCAAATGTCAAACAAGTTGGTTTTCTTTATATTGGCTTTCTATGGACCAAATTTTTTCAACTGTTGTATGACTCATCATTGGAGAAATGTGTATGGATGTCTGCTTGTCTACAGCAAGCAGAGGGGAGGGAAATAATACAAAATGGAAAATCCACAGCCTGTAGGGCAATTCAAGTTCCCAAGTTTCAGCCTTTGTTAAGGAAACAAAAAATATTTAAATATCAAAGCCAAGCCTGTTAGGGTCTAGCTTTAAACCAAAGAGTAGCAGAAACCTGCCCTTGTCTAACTATGCTTCTCTAAGAACTGAGACTGACTAAAAAAACCCCACACATAAGTAGCTTGCAGTTTAAAACAAAAGTGTATAAATGACTTGAATCTACATATGCAGAGAGGCTATATCCTAAGCTAGTTATGGAACAGTTGAGGTAAAGAAGAAACCTTTATCTCACCATCTTTCCAAAGAAAGTTAAGAGAAGAGGGAGATGGAGAACCCAACAGGGCAGAAGAAAATCTTAGTGAGAGAGAAGAACTTCCCAATAACAACAACAACAGCAACAATTTATTTTTGTCCCACCTCTCCCACAGGATTGAGGCGGCTCACAACAGCAATAAAATACAATATAAAATACATCATACATTATAAAATACATCTCATTGTTCCTTTCCTTCCAAAACAATACCATGATAAAATACCATTAAAACAATCATAACAGTCAGTGGTGGGCAATTTGGAGTGTTCTCTCTATGACTGGCCTTTTGGTGCTGCCAGTTCTGATCACAGCCACCAGGGGGCACTGCCTGATAAGTGCCAGGCTAACTCTACCCACAAATCTAATAACATCCCAGATTCACCAGACAGTCATACCTTATTGGACCAACCAAAATGCACAAG
This sequence comes from Sceloporus undulatus, assembly GCF_019175285.1. Lineage (NCBI taxonomy): Eukaryota > Metazoa > Chordata > Lepidosauria > Squamata > Phrynosomatidae > Sceloporus > Sceloporus undulatus. The sequence continues at coordinate 11,932,743 of NC_056523.1, forward strand.
ATACATGTTGCAAGCTTTTCAAGGTCCAAAATCTTGGAAAACTGGAGCTTGGAAACCTTGCGACATGCATATTGTGCATTTTGGTTGCCCCAGTAAAGCTAACACTGTTTGGTGGATTTTGGAGATTTTTGGATTTGTTATTTGGTAACCTTTGGATATGTTTCCTACCCACAAAAATTGGGACACTTGGCATTCCAAAATGCTGCAGCTCAGAAGGGAACAGCTAACTTTTAAAAAAGAAGAAAAAAGAAAAAATCCTCTCTCTTTAGTGAGTCTTTTAGTATTGCCATTCCACTTTGCAGCCACCAGTTGGTGCACAAAACACAAGTTTAATCTGAATGCTTTTATAGAAAGGGCTTAATGACCACTTAAAAAAATTAACCTCTGTGTTATTTTTGAAAACCAGTATGGCAAAGTGGTTTCAATATTAGACAGGAATCCAAGAAACCACAATTCAAAAAGGATGTTGAGAAGCTAGAGCATGATCAGAGGACGGTGACCAAAATGGAAACCATGCCCTATGAGGAGAGACTTACAAGCTGTACAGACCAACATCAAAAGCTGGCATGGGGGCAAAGTGGGGGCGTGGCATCCACACAATGCACACCCCAACTCTGCCCCTGTGCCGGCTGACACTGTGCACCCCACCACATGGTGGGTTGCATCATGGTGTTCCTCTGGCGCTGTATCCAGATGGTGCAGTGCCAAAAGAGTGCTGAAAAGCCACCAGCAGCTATGGCGCCCTTTCCATGGCACAAATAGTAAATGCTTTTTGCAGCTCCTTTTTCTGCCGCAGAAAGGCCAGATTGGAGCCGTGGTGTGCAGCAGTTGCCGCAGCCCCAATCTGGCAAAGAAAGTGGTGGCTGCAGGCTATCCCTAAGAGGCGGTCTGTTCAGCCTCTAGGGGAGCTTGGGTATATTTAGCCTGGAGAAGAGAAGGTTAAGATTGATATGATAGACCTACCTGTTCAAGTATTTGAAGGGATGTCACATTGAGGATGGAGCAAGCTTGTTTTCTGCTGCTCCAGAGAATAGAACATGGAGCAATGGATGCAGGCTACAGGAAGAGAGGAACCTCCTGACAGTAAGGGCTGTCTGACAGTGGAATAGACTCCTTTGGAGAGTGGTGGGGTCTTCTTCTTTGGAAGTCTTTAAACAGAGGCTGGATGGCCATCTGTCAGGGATGCTTTGATTTGGATTTCCTGCATGGCAGAATTGAGCTGGACTCTCTTCTAGAAAATGGCCACATAGCCTGAAAAACCCACAAAAAACTATGTAATTAATATGTCCAGTACAAAAGATATGCATACCAAGAATAAATCTTAAAAAAAATTAAAACTTTGAATTTAAGGTTTAAGTTAGATATCTAAACATGCATTTGTGTTTCCTTGGAGTTTTTAAGGCTAAAGATTAAGGTCCAAAACACATTTCAGAAATAATCTAGTTTGAGACCGCTTTAACTGCCCTAGGGAAATCAGGGAACTGTAGTTTGGGAGTTACAACAACAACAATAATAGTACAATTTATTTGTATCCTGCTTCTCTGTGCAGCACAACTGGGGCGGCTTACATGTAAAAAATACAATCAAATAACAACAACCCAACCCCCTAAAATACAGTTAAACAATTCATAGATTAAAAGATACCTTAAAATAACAGATAGATCACATAACAGCTATAGCAGAAGTAAAAGAATAACAGATTCAGCTGTTTTGAGTGGCATCTTGAATCAAGGGTACAATCCAGGAAAGACCTATAATCAATGAACCATCCAAGATAACACAGCTATGAATGTGGTCCGGAAATAAATCAAATACCATCTTGACACAAGTGAGTCTCCCTTATCTGAAATGCTTGGTACCAGAGGTGTTTTGGATTTCAGATTTTTTTTGGATTTTGGAATACCTTCCTTTAAACATACACACACCATGAAATATCTTGGAGATGAGACCCAAGTCTAAACACAAAATTCATTGATGTTTCCTATGCACCTGATACACAGAGCCCAAAGGTAATTTTATACAATACGATTTGGTAATTTTGTGCATGCAACAAAACTGGTGTACACTGAAAGCTCAGAAAGCAAAAGTGACACTTTCTCAGTCATCCATGAAAAAAAAAGTTTTGGTTTTTGGAATATTTTGGAATTCCAGATAAGAGAGACTCAAATGCATATAGACATTTGTAAGCAATTTCTTGACCAAACCAGAAGGTGGCAGTTATGGAATTGATTCAGGAGCCTCCAGTTGACATGATCCTTCAAAAGAAGCAAGAAACAGTTTATGGGATAATTTTTACAAGGGCCAAGCTAGGATCTACAGTACTTTTTAATAAAATCTGTGAGTGAGGAGACTCACTGAGAACTGACAGAATGCTTAAAGGCAAGGAAAGCAAAATACAGGAAAAGAAAGGGACATTCCTGTAGGAGAGGTGTCCAATGGACATGGAGTCAGAGCCCAAGGGGCCAAATCACAAAATGTTCTGATTTGCTGGGGCAACTGACCTCCCACATCTTTTTCTGTCTCTTTCTCTAGAGATAAACTGCAATCCTCACAACAGAGGTTGAGTGTTGTGTAATGCTGTTTCCCAGCAATAATGATTTTGTTGTGAACTGTCCCGGCTAAGCAAAGCAATCTCGACCTGCATTCGCACTAGTAGTAAAGAAAATAGTTGTAAAATCAATTAATGGAATCATATATATATACACACACACACACACACACACAGAGTTCCCAAGCCGGGCTACCCAGGCTGCCACTTACGTCATTGATGATGTACAGATGATTGACATGCATTTTGGAGCAGCACAAAGTAGTGGGGGCAGCAATTGTGCCAAAAAAGAAGCGATTACAAGGGGATAATGAAAAGACCCACTTTCGTAGTGGGAATGACGGATCTTTTGGAATTGATTTACCGACACGGAGCGAAGACGAATCGCAAACCAGTTTAAATGTAAGTGGAAGTGAGCCCTGGGTTGATTTTGTTGTGAATGGGCAATTAAGACCTGTTGGCTTTACAAAATGCCTCCCTGTGGAGGTTTAAACTGCTAAAACTGGCTTGGTGATACAATCAGCCCATCTGTTCTTGGCTATGGAGACCATTGGGGTGAACGCTGAATTGACCTCTACCCAACATTTGTCTGGATAGGCAGCAAGCTAGCTAGAGATGGCCCGGATGAGCTGTGAAAGGTATGGAGAAAAACTTGAATATGTTATTTTTATGGTGAATCCATCAGCCAGCGTGGCCAGTTGGCTTGGTGATTGGGCGATTCTGGAAGTTGTAATTCAAAGCATCACTTTCCCCAGCTATCCGTTAGAGAGGTTGAGGACATGGGAATTGCTAGCATTAGCAGCTTTTGCATGCCAGTGCTCAGTAGGATTGCGAGTTGGTATGTTTACAGACTTTCTGTTCCTTTAATCACACCCCTGCCTCTTCTTCCATAAAATCATAGAGTTGGAAGAGATCTCAAGGGTCATTAAGTCCAACCCCTTTCCATGCAGGAATACACATTCAAAGCACCTCCGACAGATGGCCATCCAGCCTTTTTTTAAAAAAATACACCATGTATTTGACTATACCCAAGTATTAGTAAATAAAGCTACTTTTATGTGTTTTACAAAGAAGCCTAATTTTATATCTTTTATTTGCTAAACCCTGTCTGTGGGTGTGGGTTTGGACATGGGACTGATTGTTGTTCAGCTTCTGCCCTGCTAACTGAATTACTTTGCTTGTGAGATCCAGTATTAACTTTCAGATTTCCTAACAGGAAGCAAGGATGTTCATATTAGTTAAGTTTAACCCATATTAGTTAAGCCTTGATTAAACTGGAAATCATGATTTACTTTGTTGTATTTTCCATCCAGGTGAATATTAAAAGCAGGATATAAATAATAATAATTGTTGTTGTGATTATTATTACACAACTATGAAGTGACTGAATCAGTCACAAGAAACTCTCCTTTTCCAGGACATGTCTTCCATTCCATCCTTCTGTCCAGGAGGAATGTCAAAATATTCTCCGTTTGGAGCATGACTAAGAAAGCACAAATCTACATTTATAGCAGTGTTTTTAGCTTTTATTTGGTCATGCCCTACCTTTTTCTTGAATGTCCTACATTGTCCTCCTCTGCAGTTACAACATTTGGTCACCCTGGACTGAATTATATTATGCGTTTTAAAAACTTAATGGCTCTAAATGGCCTCCAATATTATACAGACAAAACCGAGTGGCATCCCAATGTGGTCAAGATGGCAAAAGTCATTAATGAGAAAGAGCACAAAAGCTAGGAGAGGGTGCAGCAGTTTGCTTTTGCCTGAGCTTCCTGGGAAGGGCAAGATTTTGTCCATTCCTGTCATTTCCCCCCAGGCTCCTGTGGTCATGATCTAGATGAGACACCAAAATCTTCTCAGTGCTTAGGGCCTCTGTGGGTCTTAATCCAGCCCCAAGTGTCACCAAGAACTTATCGGGTCACTTAGTGCGATCCTCACCCCCAAAACACACAAGCACACCTTAAACACAGACCTATCATCCCCAAGTGAGGCTCCTGTTTT
>NC_056523.1:11937316-11949148 GCF_019175285.1 Sceloporus undulatus
AAATGGCTAACCGTGTAAGAAATGCCCTTTCCGGCTGTCTGGGCCTGTTTGCCACCAAAAGACAGCTACTCGCCTGCTCACAGCAAAGACTGCTCCCCCTGGTCTTTCCAGCTACAGTGTGTGTGTGTGTGTGTTCAGTGTCTCTATCTAGCTAGCTAAGGCTGTCTTTCTCACTGAGATTCCCTCTCTTTCTCAGACACAGAGAGACAGCCCCTCCTCCTCTTCCTCTTCTTCCGTCAAACTCCTCCTCACAGAAAAAGCCCACCTCAGCCCCCGCCCCCAAGGTGTCCCTCCCAGCCCCTGATTGGCCCATTCCTCCCGCCACTCAGACCCCTATCCACCAATCAGATCCACCACTGCCCTCCTCCCCGTCTGAGCAGGTGTGGCCAATTTCGTGACTTTCACACGAAAACGGGGACTTTTCAGAGCTTTTCATGTGATTTTTGTGCCTTGCCTCTATTTTCAGTGCCTTTTCGGCAACTTTGGCCCTTCAGCTCCTGCAGAGGCAACCAACCCTTTGGAGTGTAACAGTTTGTCAGCCAAGAGGGCTGGAGAAAAACTCTCTCTCCTCTCTCTCTCTCTCCTCTAATGACTCCCTCTGGAGAGCCAGGATGGAGCAAGAGCAACCAACCAACCAACTGCTTGGAGGAATCACACTAACAGTTTTCAGCCAATCAGAGAGAGGACAGTGATTGCCCCCCCCCTCAGGCATTCGCAGGCTCCAGGGGAAAGCAAAGTGGCTGGCTGTTGATCATGTGTGAATGTGAATGCCCTGATAGTGTGTTGTGTGTGTGTGTGTTAGTGATTAAATATGCCTCTGCGCATGGGCAGAGCACCTGGTAGTTTGGCACCCATGCCTGCCCTGTCTTCCCAAAATTTGTTTTTGTGGCTCTCTTTTCGTTCCCTTTTCCATTGCCATCCATACTGCAGAAATAATCGCCAGTTTGGCGCACTGCTTCTACTGCAAAGGCTCCCTGCGATGATAGGATTCTGGGCACAAAACAACCACCAACCCGAATTCCATGCATGGAGCCCTGGCTCCGGTAAAAGCAGAGTCTCAACATGTCACAACAAAATACAATTCCCAGGATTCCCTGGTTTTGAGAAGGGAATTGCTCCATGCGTCCGATGCACAGCCCCAGAGAATGAGTCTACAGGATATCAGTGTTGCACAGTTTAAGTCCCACTCTTCAGCTGCATTTGGATTTGATGAATGATGATAATGTTGATGATGATGACAATGAGATAGATCTTGTTAGCACCTTTGAGTCTCACTGAAAAAAGTTGGCCAGCATGAGCTTTCCTAGACTTAAGCGTACTTCCTCAGATGCATGGGAAGTGTAGTTCATTGTGGCACCAGAGCTCTTTCTCACAAAACTACAATTCCCAAGAGTTCCCTAGCACTGAGCCAGGGCAGTTAAAGCGGTCTCAACTGATTATTTTTCTGCAGTATGGGATTGGACCTTGACATTTTTATAACGAAGGTCCAAAACACTGGCAAAATAATCCAGTTTGTGACCGCTTTAACTCTCCTGGCTCAGTGCTAGGGAACCTGGGAATTGTAGTTTGTTGTGGCACCAAGAGCTCTTTTGGATAAGAAGGCTCAATGTCTCACAACAACTACAATTCCCAGGGTTCCCTAGCACTGAGCCAAGGCAGTTAAAGTGGTCTCAAACTGGATTATTTCTGCAGTGTGTCTTGGACCCCAACGCAGGCTGCATCTTCACTCCAGACTCCAGAGCAATTCCAGGATTCCCTAGTGTTTGTGGAAAACTGATAAACACTGCAAGTTCTTCCACTTGACTCACAGCAAACCCGTCTGACAGAATCAGAAAGGAGTGGGACCAAGATGAATTTGCAAAACACAGATTGTTTTTTTTAGACAGCTGTCACTCTGGGAGGAATTCACATTCCAACAAAGATGCCAGAGCCCGAACAAGGAAATATGGCTCCTTTATATAGGATGAGAAACAAAGAACTCTAGCTGGCATATCCCAGTGGATATAGTAAAAGTTAAACATATAGGATTTTCGTACATCAGGGTACATATACATGAATACATTAAAGGTGCACTTTAGCCACATTCCATTAGCCTATTAGCCTTATCTGTCCTTGCGGAGATATTCTCTTCTCCAGGATTCATGTCTCCTCTGCTAACTTCAACTCACAACAACTCCAGAACCTCAAGGTCAGAGCCTTGGGTCACGCGGAGCTCTTATGTCTGTAAATCTTACTCTTTTGCCTGCATTCCTGGGCGCTCAAGTCATTCCAATGCTGTGTACCTTTATTTCTACAAACTACGTTTTATATGCATACTAAATATGAACTTTAAAAATCTGCTAATCTCAATAGCACTGAGCCAGGGCACGCTAAAGTGGTCTTGAACTGGTTTATGTCTGCAGTGTGTCCATTGGGACCTAACTCAGGCTGTATCTTCACTTCAGAACATCCAGTTTCATACCGTTTTACTGCCATGGGCCCAGTGCTATGAAATCCTGGGAAATGGTAGTTTTGTTGTCACACCAGAGTTTCCTGAGAGAGAAGGTTAAATGTCTCTGAAAACTAGAATTCCCAGATTCCCTAGCACTGAAGCCATGGCAATTAAAAGGGTGTCAAACTGGATTTATTTCTGCAGTGGCGGTTGCAGCCGAACACTTTTCTATTTGGGCACAAAGCTCCTGACAACCCCCTTCATGTCAAAATAAACATCTTAAAAGACTGAAAGATTCTTTTGTGTCAATGGTGATTTTTGAGAGTTGAAATAAGTTACAATTATTTTTCAATTATGTTTTACTTTTATTTGCAAAACAATCCGCCATTTTAACATTATGGGATTTTTCCGGGAATTGTGACGGAATACCGTGTGATCGGGGGGGATCAGCGGGGGGGACAAACATTTTGGGGAATACTCTTGCGAGGCTTGTTGGCAACACGGCAACTGCCTGCAGCCTTTGAGTGGGAAGCGAGGCGAGGGGCGAGGTAGGGGAAAAAGGCGTCCAGTTCAGGGACAGGTGGAGGACAGGCCAAGGCCTCACAACAACACAAGTCCCCCTCAGAAACAATTTATAGGGTCTAAACATAGATATCAATAACCATACACATGATGAATAAATGAATAAATTAGAAACCAAAGATAATAGCTACACAAGGCTCCCACAATACAGGGAAAGAACACACACTGGTACATACACATCACATATACCAGTGATACCGTGTTGGCCAACTGAATGCACAATGACAGTGGGTGCACCCGGGATGCGAAATGATCGCGTTTCGAAATTTCGGGGTACGAAAAAGTTAGATTGGAAAAAACTGTTCCGGGTTTACGATATTTTTTTCGGGTTAACGAAATATCGGTGAGAATTCAAACGCAAAGCGCGGCTAGCGGCTTTTCCAGCCACTAAACGGAAAGCCTTTTCGGGTTGCGAAATTATCTGTGACGAACGGAACGGCGGAACGAATTAATGTCGTAACCCGAGGTAGCACTGACATATCAATTGTATTATATTTATATTGCTAAACAATCTATAATATAGAATTATAGATGTAAACTTATAAGTGTGTGTGTGTGTGTGTGTGTGTAAATGCAGAGGTAGCTGTCTTGGCCATTTAACAATCCTCCAGTTATCCCTTTACTGGCCACCGAAATGCCACAATATTCTTGCTGCAAGCTTGGAGCTCATGGGCTTCTTCCTCAGAAAGATGTTACAAAGCAAACAGGAGAAGGAAAAAACAAAACATTGGAGATGTCAGTCAGATGCCTGCCTTTGTGTTGCTTCTGTCTTAGAAAAGATGTTATGATGGGAGAGCCTTTACTAAGGACTGAAACAACAAAATGGAGGCATTCTGACCAACATCTCCAGTTGTTGTTTCTCTTTCTTCTTCCCGTGGCTTTGAACATCTTTCCTGAGGAAAAGAAGCCAGGAGCTTCGAACAGCTTCCAAAAATCTATTCTGCATTTCATGTGGCCAATAAGTGTACACTGATGGATTTGTTTGTATTTGTGAAATGGCCAATATAATAATTTATCAAATTCAAACTCTCTCTTTATATATACATACATAATACATACATAATAGAGTTTTATATATAAATTAGGTATATATATATAAGCTCATATATCTTCTCTTCATTTAGTCCTCAAAGGTGCTTACAAGATCTCTCTACATACAAACTGTGGTCTTCCTGTAGTCACTCTTCGGTTTGTTCTTATTTCAAAGTATGGTTTAATTGTGAATTGTTTATTGTATTTTAGGCGGGTTGGGATATTGGGATGCGGGATTGTATGGTTTTATTTGAAGACACCCCAGTTGTGTTACACAGAGAGGTGGGAGCAAAATACATTTTTATTATATTTTATTAGTATTATTATTATTATTCCTTCCTGACAGAGAAAGAAGCCCTGTTGTTATTTTTACCTCTTTGGTTTCCAACTTAACATTGGGATGCCCTTAGCAAAAACGTGTCATCACCAAATACAATAAATGGCAGCATAGAAATGAAAATACAATAAACATAATTAACTAATAAGGTTTATAAATAATAACTAGAAGCAGATTCTGAGTGTAAAGATATTAACATTAAATTCTGACTACTACACAAATACTCATTCTACACATTCCCAATTTTCTATATATGGTTCAGAAAGCTCAAATGACCCAGTGAGATGGGCCCCATGTTCTCTAAGGCCAAAGATGAGTACTGTAAAGTGAAGTTGCCATAGTTTGGCCATCATCTATGAGAAGAAAGGACTCCCCAGTGAAAGGTCTAGAATGCTTTGACATTTAGCATGATGAGGTCCTCTGCCGCGTGGAACTGGGGCTTTTGCGCACTGGGCGTTCGAATCCGCATGCTAATGCAAATGTACTTCATACGGCATTTGAATTGCCCAATCCGCATTCGCATCGAAGTGCGCCCCTTCCATGGGGCTTCCGAACTGAGTGCGCGGTACTTGGCTCCTCTATTTGGAGCGTGTTGGCGAGTGCACTTAATAAGGGGATTGGCGATATCCAGATTTGGGGCTCTGTTCAATCTCAGTGCGAATGAGTTCTGGTAATGAATTCCCAGTCCTGAACTCCATCGCAAGACCCCAGATTCCACTCTCCCATGATGCCCTGTTGCATTGGCCCCACTTTCATTCCTGTGGGGTCTTTCCTCTTGCCGGTTCAGGGAAGCCGGGGGAGGAGCGCTCTTGGCGCAGAGGGAAGGAAGCTTGCAGTTCCTTCCAGGGGTTTGTCTGCAAAGTGGGGTTTAAATTACCTGCTGTTCGGGGGGGGGGGGTTTTCCAATGTTCTTTCTGCCCCTCTATTCTTGCCTGCCACCAGTCCCATCATCCCCGGCCTTCTCTGTGGGACCCATCGGAACCTCTCCTTCTACCTGCCACCAATCCCATCATCCACTGCCTTCTCCCAGGGTGTCCATCTGCACCTCTCCTTCTGCCTGCCACACAATCCCAGCATCCACTGGCCTTCCCCCAGGGGCCCATCTGAACCCTCCTCTTCCGGCCCACCGATCCCATCATGCCACTGCCTTCTCCCAGGGTGTCATCTGCACCTCTCCTTCTGGTCTGCCACCAATCCCATCACCACTGCCTTCCCCAGGGGCCCAGCTGAACCTCTCCTTCTGCCTGCCACCAATCCCATCATTCCACTGCCTTCTCCCAGGGTGTCCCATCGGCACCTCTGCCTTCTGCCCTGCCACCAAATCCCAATCATCCACTGCCTTCTCCTAGGCCCCCTATCTACCCCCATTATTTGACCTGCAACCCATCCCATCATCCTCTGCCTTCTCCCTGGGGCCCTTCTGAGCCTCTCCTTCTGCCTGCCACCGATCCCATCATTCCACTGCCTTTTCCCCAAGGTGTCCATGCTGCACCTCTTCTTCTCTGCCTGCCACCAGTCCAATCATCCACTGCTTCCCCCGGGGCCCATCTGAACCTCTCCTTCTACCTGCCACCAATCCCATCATCCACTGCCTATCTCCCAAGGTGTCCATCTGCACCTCTTCCTTCCGCCTGCGCACCAGTCCAACCCCACCTCATCCACTGCCTTCTCTGTGGGACCCATCTGAACCTCTGGCTTCGCCTGCCACCAGTCCAGCATCCACTGCCTTCTCCGTGGGACCCACTGAACCTCTCCTTCTACCTGGCCACCCATCCCATCATCCACTGCATTCCCCCAGGGGCCCATCGGAACCTCCCCTTCTGCCTACCACCCATCCCATCATCCACTGCCTTCTCCTAGGGCCCCCTATCTGCCCCCATTATTGACCTTGCAACCCATCCATCATCCTCTCCTTCCCCCAGGGGCCCATCTGAACCTCTCCTTCGCTGCCACCGATCCCGTCATCCACTGCCTTCTCCTAGGCCCCTATCTCCCCCTAATTTGACCTGCAACCCCCCAGAGGAAAATCTTGGACAAGTCACACTCTCTCAGCCTCATAGGATGGAAATGTGAACCCCATGTGAACATCCCCCATAGCTAGCAGTGTATTATATGATTGCTCCTAGCTATAGGTTATCTACCCGCCTGTAGACCTTCCTGTACAGGTATGAGTGTTTCTGGGTATAATATCAAGTAATATTTCTTTGTTTGCCTTCTTTTCTGATCCTGAAGCACGCTGGGGATGACATTTCTGGACACGGCAGCATCTGAAGTTGGGACCCCCACTTTTTCCTGTGACTTGCTTGGGGGAATACCTTGCCGGTCTATCCTCGGTGTGTTTTCCTTCCGAACTTCCCCGGCCAAACTTGGTACAAAAGCCCGGGAGACAAGCAAATCGTTAAATAAAAGATTTTAATTATGATTTTTTTGGTCTATCTATTACTAAACTGCCAGATATATATGCATACATATATAAATGTATATAACACCCCAGACACAGAGCATATGTGATTTCATATGTGTAACATATATAAGTATATATATATATATAATATATATTTATAACACACACACACACACACAGACATGGACACATAGATAAATAGACAAATATAACATACAATTCAGAAAGCAACACACCTAAGCAATTACTTGTATATATTCCTTTCCTACCTCCAGATATCAGAGTGCCATTATCACCACATATCAACCCTCCTAAAACTACAAACTAGACCAACAACATATCAGTGTTGACTATTAAGATAGAAAAAATACAATATCAGAAATGCTCGCACTAGCTTCAGCCAATACAATATCCCAATATATATATAATAGATACACACACACATACACGCAGATACATATATATATATATCGACCTACGTGTACATACATACATACACTCACACCCATACCCACACTCCTCACAACACACACGGACCCCAACAGATCAAGGAATAAGTAGGTGTGTGTGTGGTGTGTATTTATAAATAAAAATACTATATCTATACCCCTATCTATCTATCTATCTATCCACGCACACACAGAGACAAATTAATAGACATACATATGCAATATATATATGCAAACCCACAACGAGCACATGAAACTACATATATATGCATAGCATAGGTGTGTGTGTGGTAATACTGACACGCAAACAGCCAAATGTACATATATATGTGCACATATATAAATACATACAAACACACCCACACATAGAGCATATGTACTTCTATGTGTGTGTAAAATTTCATATGTGTGTATACACACCTCTTACACACAGCACTCACCACTGAGCTAATGAATCATATATATCTCCATATATAGTGTGTGTATACAGACACACACAGTCACACAGACCCACACAGATCCAGGGAATACATAGCTCTCTGTGTGTGTTGATATTATATATTATATATATATATATATATATATGCACACAACACACACAGAGAAACTTTATTACAATAATTATCACATACGTATACATGCCAAGGCATGCACAGCAGCAGTGAATCATACATGTGCATATATATATATATCTACACCACACACACCAAACACACACAATATATATACAGTAGTCCCTCGGGTTACGAAATTAATTCGTTCCGCGTCCGTTCGTAACCCGAGTAATTTTGCAACCCGAAAAGGCTAGCGGCTAGCGCTGGAAGCACCGCTAGCCGCGCTTTGCGGTTTGAATTTCGCGCCGAAAAAAAAATTCGTAACCCGAAAAAAACATCGTAACCCGGAACAGGTTTTTCCTATCTATTTTTTCGTATCCCGGAAATTCGTAACGCGATCAATTCGTATCCGGGGGTACCACTGTATTAATATAGAATATAATATAATATATATATATATATATATATATACACCACCCGCACAAATGCAACATTTTGTGTGCTTATATACCCACACACCCACACACAGAGCATATGAAATAATATGTGTGTGTGTGTGTGTGTGTGTGTATCTACACACACACACCTAGAGCAAAACATATATATATTTCCATGCCTATGTCATATACATATACACACTCACACACACACACCACGCGAACCGGGCATTGCTAATTTGTGCAAGGGAAGGTAATTGTTACATTAAAAACCAAGCAGGAATGTAGAGAGGAAACAGGGGCACGTTGTATCGCGATTGTTAATGTGCTGAGCGGGCTCTCCCAGCTGTTTACCAGGCTGTCATGCCAGGCACGAAAAACAGGAAAAGGACGTGACCTCCCTTTTCACCCCGGAAGCGTTTAAGGTCGCAACCCACGCAGGGCACCACTGAGCATGTGCGAGGCGGCCGATACGAATCGGCCAATCCGCATGTTAAGCTCGGTTTGGTAAAACATCTGCACTGAATGCACTTCGCGCGAATGCGGATTGGCCAATTTGAATCCTGCCAATGCGGAAGGACTCCCAGGTATGAAAGTACATTCGAGTTAGGACGCGAATTCGAATCACCCAGTACGCAAAAGCCCCAGTTCCATGCGGCAGAGACCTGTCTGATAAACACCAAAGGCAAGCCAAGCCAAAGGCATTAGGAAAAGGGAAGACTGCATTCCAGATTGATCAACGTTCAATGAAAGAGCTGAGCAGGGAGTGAAGGAGAAGGTGACTTGGAGGTTTGGTATTCATAGGGTTCCTATGGGTTGAAGTTGGCTTGAGGCACTTAACGAAACAAGAACAACAACATGCTTTCACAGTAACAACAACCATGCAATGCTTTCATTGAAAGTTCCTGCATGGAGGAGGTTAGACGGATGGACCTTGTGATCTCTCCAACTCTATGATTCTAGCGCAAAGGGTGCTTTACATCACCACCTTTTCAAATGCTCATGTGAAGATAAAATGCAAAACGAACATGTATTGATGAGAGAAAGATCAAATGCAATGGACCACCTCAAATTATAAGCAGAAAAATAGTGAGAGGTTCGTGTAAAAAATAACTAATAATAATAAATAAAATTTTTATTTCTATCCCGCTTTTTGTCAGGCAATCAAAGCGGCGTACAACAGGTTAAATACATACATATATACTAAACCCCCCTTAAAACAAGATTAAACAATGTAAGATTAAAAACTACATATAAAACCGACTAAGCTAAATACGTACTGACAATTATATGCTAGCTATTTCTTTCCTTTTGGCATTCCACAACTCTGCAGAATCAAAGGAACAGGGCAAAGATAGTCTTAGGATGTCCCTTATGAGCCATACACTCTCAGCCCCAGAAAACCCCATTGTAGGTTGCTTTAGGGTCATCAGAAGTCAGAAACAACCTGAAGGCACATGACAACAACAACAAAGTTGGATGTGCAAGATGGTGCACATAAACTGCTGTGCTGTTGGACGGCGACTTGGAACTCCAGATCAAATCCCAGTGAGACTTGAAACTCAGTGGATGATCTTGGGACTACTTGTTTATTCCTTTTGGGCTGAATTGCTTTGCAGAGCTGTTGTGAGGATAAAATGAAGGAGTGGAGGCTGCATACTATCTTGAAGTCTGGAAAGTCAACTCATTGGAGATGCATTGCTGGAGAGAGTTCTGCAACCACCATGGACGTTTAAAAAGCGGTTAAATGGGTCCAAGAACAAATTAGGCCTGAACTCTCACTAGAAAAGACAATCATGTTTTGATAAAGTTGAGTGTAAGCGGAAAAGAGGAAGACCAATTCCAGGTGGATGGAGAAGCCACAGCCATGAATCTGCAAGAGCTGGGCAGGGCAGCTGAGGACAGGTGGACATGGAGGTCTCTCATTCATCAGGTCACCATGGGTTGATGTCAACAAAGGCAGTTAACAACAACAAACATCTGTAAGATTTTCTGCCAAGGAGCTCTATCTGGATTCCACAAGATGCAGGCTGGCAGTTGGTTCCCCCCCCCCGCCGCCCCCTCCGCCCCCGGTTGGGGCCCCCGTGAAATCATAGTGGTTATATCAGTATGCAAAGGGATATTGTAGCACCTTTGAAACTAACTGAAAGAAAGAAGATGGTAGCACCAGCCTACTTCTTCAGATGCATGTTAGTGTTATATGACTGTGTTGTGTGAAAGGGCCTCAGCTTTGAGTTGCAATTCCTCAAGTGGTTCTGAGCCTCCATTCTTCATGGTACCCCTTTCCCTCTGGGTTCAGTACAACCCGTCACACATCCCCCACCCCAATATTTCCCACCCTTTTTGCATGTTGACAAAAGTGGCCTGGGTAACAGGAAATCTTTCTCCTCCCAAGTATTGTGTGGGGCAGGAAACCTTCGACAATGGAGTACAGAGACGCAGGATGTGCCTTGTTCTTTTTTTTTTTTGGTGGAGGGGAACGACGACAAGAAGGAAATCATTGCAAAGGGTTGTACAACTTGTTTGCAGAATTGGGGGATTCCTTGGGTTGGTAGAGGAAACGTCTAGGCCTCCTGCTTGTTGGTGGATGGGCTTTGATCTGACACTTTTGTCTGGACACCTGGGCTCTGCTGTCTGGGGTCAGCCCCACAGTTGAAAGAACTAGGGGTGATCTGGAGAGGAAAACACAGAGAGGGTTTGCAGACAAGATGATCTATTTGCTACTGCTGTTGGCTATGATTCCACTTGCTAGAGGTAAGCATTAGTAGTACACGCTGTGGTGTAGGTCAGCACCTTTGCTGTCATGGGACTGTAAGTTGTCAACTTATCAACCAACCTCTGCAGTGATGCTTTTAACATTGGCAACAACCAACTCCATTGGCAGCAACAAACAGGCTAAGCTTTTTCCTCACAGTAAGCAGAATTGTTTAAGCTTTTTAGCCTCATGCTAAATTGCTCCAGATCAATTTTGTACAGCTGGCTAGTATTTATTTTTTCCTTCATATTTTCAAATTACAGTAGGCCCTTGGTATCTGCTGGAGTTTGGTTCCAGGGCTCCCTGTGGATACCAAAATCCATGGATGCTCAAGTCCCATTCGATACAGTGGGGTAGTAAAATGACGACCCTTATATATAAATTTGCTATAATAGCAAAATCAAGGGTTGCTTTTTGGAATTTGTTTGGTGAGGGGAATGTTTTCAAACCGTGGATGGTTGAATCTGTGGATGCAGAATCTGGAGGTCTGACAGTATAATGTAATTATCTATCTATCGGTTGATCAGCACACATTAAATATTGGAATAAGCTGTCTTTTATTGGTTTTGGTTTCTGTATTCTTGACTGTTTTGGATTTTAAAATGAATGAAATGTTGTTGTTGTTGTTGTTGTCTGCTTTCAAGTCATTTCTAGTTTATGGAGACCCCACATGTTTTCTTGGCAAGATTTGTTCCGAAGGGATATTCTTTTACCTTCCTTTGAGGCTGGGCATGTAATTTGCCCAAGGTGACTTAGTGGGTTTCCATGACTGAAAGGGGATTTGAACCCTGATCTCCAGATATAATAATAATAATAATAATAATAATAATAATAATAATAATAATAATAAT
>NC_056523.1:11949158-11958003 GCF_019175285.1 Sceloporus undulatus
AATTTTATCCTGCCCCTCTGGGCAACGCAACCAGGATGGCCTACAACATTAAAATATACAGTTCCACATCCCCAATCCCACCCACCCCTTAAAATACAATTAAATAGATTACAATATAAAATATAGTTTAAAATATTAACAGTAATCAACAGTAACTGCAGCAAGAAATCAGGGTCCAATGAGTTAGATTTTCTCTTTTTGGTGGCCGGGTATCTATTCAGAAAAAATATTCCTGAGGGAATTTGTACGTTGGGTGGTATATACATTTAATAGAATCAAATAATTTCAGAGTTAGAAGGGGCCATAAGGGAAACTTGTGGAAATTATACTAACTTGTCTCTTGTAGAAACTAGTCTAACCACTGCCAGGTACGAATACACAATTGCAGCACTCCTGTCCTAAAAGATGCACATCCAAACTCTGTTTAATAATGCAGCAGAGTCCATCACCCTCCAAGACTGTCCATTCCACTGTTGAACAGCTCAAAAAAAGGTTCTTCCTAGTGTTTAAGTGGCATTTCTTTTCTTGAAGCTAATTAATTAAGACATCACATCAGGAGCAGGTTGAAAAGCTGGCAACCTGTTGTGTAAAGAATGTAGAATTTCAGTGCAGTGCGTGTGTTGGTGTACATGTGATTTATTTTCATCTCCCTGTTCATTGTGCCACAAAGAATGCTTCAAAGCCGCATCTGTCTGCCTTCCTTGGACAACTGTGTGTAATTACCTACAGGCTTATTCGGGGCAGTAATTGTGGTACTAACAAGTGTGTTTAGACATGTCTGTAGTTATATCTACACTGCAGAATTAACACAGTTTGACACCACTTTGATCTGTCATGGCACCATCCTATAGAATCCTGGGATCTGTAGTTTGTTGTGGCACCAAAACTCTCTGACAGAGAAGGCTAAATATCTCTTGTTGTTAGAATTCAACATGCACTTGAGGAAGTAGCTGAAGTCTACAAAAGCTCATGCTAACAGCTTCTTTCTTTCTGTTAGTCTCAAAGGTCCTACATGACCCCTTTGCATCTTGTTGTTGTTGCAGTTGTTGTGTCCCTTCAAGTTGTTTCTAACTTATGGTGGCTCTGTCTGAAGTGAACCTGTCATTGGGGTTTTCTTGCCATGTTTCTTCAGAGTGGGTTTGCCATTACCATCCTCTGAGGCTGAGAGAGTGTGACTTGCTCAAAAGTCACCCAGTGAGTTTATATGGCCGAGCCAGGATTTGAACTCTGATCTCCAGAGTCGTACTCCAATGCTCAACCACTACACCACATTGGTTCTCTTACAAAATTTCAAATCCCAGAATTCCACAGCATTGAGCCATGACAGTCGGGTCCTCAAACCGCATTAATTCTGCAGTATACATGCAGCCTAAGTGTGACACAAAATGATTAACGTGTTTTTTTGTGCATATGCAAATGGTAAAACTTGAAAATTAATTATTGGATTACAGTTTTCACTTTTTCCAGGCCAGCATGGCCAGTGACAATATTGGCTACAGGATTCTTGGAGTTGTAGTCCAAAAACATAACTTTTCCAAGCTTTGATTGATTGAGCAGTGGGGATCTTTTTTTCTTATTCCTCAAACCATTAATAGGGAGGTACACACTAGACTGAACTGGGATCTTGTGGATGCAAAATGTCCATGTTCAATTTCTGTGATATACTCCTTGCATTGATGGCAAACGTTTTAGAGACTGAGTGCCCAAACTGCAATCCAAAACCCACTTATTTATCACAAAGTGCCATGTCCCTCTGACTTTCTAGTAACAAACTCTGGCGAACTCTGTGCTGAGATGATGGCATGTGCACACACACAGAGAGGGCTGTGTGGGTGTCACTTCTGGCACTAGTGCCATAGGTTCACCATCTCTGGAAATGAGTAGTTCTCCAAATATTGTTGAACTATAAGCCCCCACATAATAGTGGACACTGGGAGTCACAATCAAGTAGAATCTGGAGCAAACTCCAGCAAACTTTTCAAAGAACAGCAAATGATGTGATAAACATTTTACATAATGGTGCCACTTCAGACGGCAGAACAGAGAATGGAAGATTAATGACTGAATTGTCCTTTGTCCCCAAAAGTTATTATTAAAAATACTCTGCACTGAGAAAACAAACAAGTGAACAAAGAAGGATAGATGGACTAGGATTGCCTTTTTCCCATGACATGCTAGGTTTCTCTATAAAAGGATGTTATATATGTTCTTTGGCTTGATCAACTTTCTGTCTTGCTGAATTCCCACTGAGGCCTCATTCCCACTACCTTTTAAATAGGATCATGAATCGGTTTGAACCAGTTCAAATGAGCCTGGTTCTCACTGAATCTGAATCACTGAAGCGATTCCGAGAGGGAGGCCATGCGCTAGACCCATTTAACCCACGTCTTTTTGACACTGTTTTTTTCCACTTCTTTTTCAATAACTCAAATCTGCACAAATGTGAACCACATGCGGATCGGAATTGATTTAAATTTCCCCTTTGACCGGCTGGAACCAAATTATTTTGAATCGATTAATTTGTGAATGGGAACCACAGGTGGATTATTTTAGAGAGAAAAAATGCGATCGGGACAAATGTAGTGGGAGAAAATGCAATTGGGGCAAATGTAATGGGAACCACGCTTTGCTGTTGAATCAATCCATCGATTCGGATCGCACACCAATTTATCTGTAAGTGGGAATGGCGCATGAGAGGCAAAAATTGTTTGGCCCAGAAAAAGCGTGCCCGGCTTTTCCATATATAAGACCAAAGTCTATAGATTTACCAGGAGGCAGAGTGAATCACAGCTTCTAAAATCTGTGAAATTCTCCAAACATTCTGGGAGCTCTAGTCCAAATAATTTCCTTCCTTCCTTCCTTCCTTCCTTCCTTCCTTCCTTCCTTCCTTCCCTGACCAGCTCCTAGTTCTGCAGCTGGTTGTGGATCCTGGGAATAGTAATGCAAGAAAAAAACTTCCATATCTTCCAACTATCCCAATTTGTCAGGGACAGTCCTGATAAATCCTCTGTTGTCTCACTTTTTCAGCTGCTTTTAAAAACTGCCACAGCCTCTCCTAGCTTGTATTTTCTGCCTCTTTTCCATCTTGACTATACTCTGATGTTCCTTGGCCACACATGTCCCAATTTTCATCTGTGAAAGATTTGAGGGCCTTAACTTCTTCAAACACTGAAACTGATCCATTTGGTATAGCATTGTCATTCCATCTGTTGTAAAGTCTGGTGATTGAAAACCTTGGGCCTGGTGAGACAGGCACACACAGCCCACTCTCAAGGTAGACTGAATATTATACGCGTGGCCCGACCACATGGTGCAATGTCAAGCCACACCACTGGGTAATTTTTTTTGTTGCCTCCTCACCATGCATGTACACCATTGCACAAAAATAGCACCTGCGACCTCCAAGTGACTCCCACGTCCTGCCCAGATGCTATTCCATCACATTTCATTTGATCAGCCACACAGTCGCAAGTGTGATGCTCTGCCAGTACAGGGCATTGGTGCATTGGTGTGTGAGTGATACACTGACAAAGCACAATCATGGAGGCCCCTCATACATGCCCCTTTCATCCTTTATACCCCATGCCCCCTTGTTGGACTATCTGGTTTGTGTGTGTTGCAATTACATTCATTGAAGTTGTCACACGTTCTTTTCTTTTCTTTTTTTTCTTTTTGCCTCATTGCAGCCCCGCACTCATGTCAGGACTCATGTCAGGACGTTTATATGCAGGCGCAAAGATGCACATCTGAGCTAAGTCAGAGTGTCCTGGCTTCTTTTTGCTCTGGTTTTTAGCCCCTGAGCACGGCTTTGTTTTCCACCCGCTTTTTAAGTGTGTGTCATATAAACACTCTACCTTCAAAGTGGCTGGAAGCCGCTTTATTTTGCCCATCTGTTTCACTCCCTAGCCTTACCTTGATCCCTTTTTTAAATGATGATTCATATGGATTGCCATCAGCATGTGCTAACTCAGCCAGCCCCACTGCACCGGCCTTCCATCCTCCTATCTGCTCATTGTCCCAAGCGACTCCTGCCCTAAACTCCTGCCTTAATGGGTCTGTTTATCTTCCTGCCAGGTCTACCTTGCACTCGGGTTCCATGCAAGAATGGAGGAGCCTGTCTGAACCATTCCAACGGGACTTTTATATGCCTGTAAGTTTTCAGGATTCAAATTTATTTCTCAAAAAACAACAACACATTAACAACATTTTCTTTTCTTTTGGGAGTACAGCCGGCAAAGGGATATTGTAGAGCACCTTTGAAACTAACTGAAAGAAAGAAGATGGTAGCACCAGCCTACTTCTTCAGATGCATGTTAGTGTTAATGACTGTGTTGTGTGAAAGGGCCTCAGCTTTGAGTTGCAATTCCTCAAGTGGTTCTGAGCCTCCATTCTTCATGGTACCCCTTTCCCTCTGGGTTCAGTACAACCCGTCACACATCCCCCACCCCAATATTTCCCACCCTTTTTGCATGTTGACAAAAGTGGCCTGGGTAACAGGAAATCTTTCTCCTCCCAAGTATTGTGTGGGGCAGGAAACCTTCGACAATGGAGTACAGAGACGCATGGTGCTGTTCTTTTTTTTTTTGGTGGAGGGGAACGACGACAAGAAGAAATCATTGCAAAGGGTTTGTACAACTTGTTTGCAGAATTGGGGGATTCCTTGGGTTGGTAGAGGAAAACGTCTAGGCCTCCTGCTTGTTGTGGATGGGCTTTGATCTGACCTTTTGTCTGGACACCTGGGCTCTGCTGTCTGGGGTCAGCCCCACAGTTGAAAGAACTAGGGTGATCTGGAGAGGAAAACACAGAGAGGGTTTGCAGACAAGATGATCTATTTGCTACTGCTGTTGTCTATGATTCCACTTGCTGAGAGTAAGCATTAGTAGTAAACGCTGTGGTGTAGGTCAGCACCTTTGCTGTCATGGGACTGTAAGTTGTCAACTTATCAACCAACCTCTGCAGTGATGCTTTTAACATTGGCAACAACCACTCCATTGGCAGCAACAAACAGCTAAGCTTTTTCCTCACAGTAAGCAGAATTGTTTAAGCTCTTTAGTCTCATGCTAAATTGCTCCCGATCAGTTTTGTACAGCTGGCTAGTATTTATTTTTTCCTTCATATTTTCAAATTACAGTAGGCCTTGGTATCTGCTGGAGTTTGATTCCAGGGCTCCCTGTGGATACCAAAATCCATGGATGCTCAAGTCCCATTCGATACAGTGGGGTAGTAAAATGGCGACCCTATATATAAATTTGCTATAATAGCAAAATCAAGGGTTGCTTTTTGGAATTTGTTGGTGAGGGGAATGTTTTCAAACCGTGGATGGTTGAATCTGTGGATGCAGAATCTGGAGTCTGACAGTATAATGTAATTATCTATCATCGTTGATCAGCACACATTAAATATTGGAATCAGCTGTCTTTTTATGGTTTTGGTTTCTGTATTCTGACTGTTTTGGATTTTAAAATGAATGAAATGTTGTTGTTGTGTGTTGTCTGCTTCAAGTCATTTCAGTTTATGGAGACCCCACATGTTTTTCTTGGCAAGATTTGTTCGAAGGGATATTCCTTTACCTTCCTTTGAGGCTGGGCAGTAATTTGCCCAAGGTGACTTAGTGGGTTTCCATGACTGAAAGGGGATTTGAACCCTGATCTCCAGATCTAATAATAATAATAATAATATAATAATAATAATAATAAAATATATATTTTTACCTGCCCTCTGGGCAACGCAACCAGGATGGCCTACAACATTAAAATATACATTCCACATCCCATCCCACCCACCCCTTAAAATACAATTAAACGATTACAATAAAATATAGTTTAAAATATTAACAGTAATCAACAGTAACTGCAGCAAGAAATCAGGGTCCAATGAGTTAGATTTTCTCTTTTGGTGGCCGGGTATCTATTCAGAAAAATTATTCCTGAGGGAATTTGTACGTTGGGTGGTATATACATTTAATAGAATCAAATAATTTCAGAGTTAGAAGGGCCATAAGGGAAACTGTGGAAATTATACTAACTTGTCTCTTGTAGAAACTAGTCCTAACCACTGCCAGGTACGAATACACAATTGCAGCACTCCTGTCCTGAAAGATGCACATCCAAACTCTGTTTAATAAGCAGCAGAGTCCATCACCCTCCAAGACTGTCCATTCCACTGTTGAACAGCTCAAAAAAAGGTTCTTCCTAGGTTTAAGTGGCATTTCTTTTCTTGAAGCTAATTAATTAAGACATCACATCAGGAGCAGGTTGAAAGCTGGCAACCTGTTGTGTAAGGAATGTGGAATTTCAGTGCAGTGCGTGTGTTGGTGTACATGTGATTTATTTTCATCTCCCTGTTCATTGTCCACAAAGAATGCTTCAAAGCCGCATCTGCTGCCTTCCTTGGACAACTGTGTGTAAATACCTGCAGGCTTATTCGGGGCAGTAATTGTGGTACTAACAAGTGTGTTTAGACATGTCTTAGTTTATATCTACACTGCAGAATTAAACACAGTTTGACACACTTTGATCTGTCATGCACCATCCTATAGAATCCTGGGATCTGTAGTTTGTTGTGGCACCAAATTCTCTGACAGAGAAGGCTAAATATCTCTTGTGTTAGAATTCAACATGCACCGAGGAAGTAGCTGAAGTCTACAAAAGCTCATGCTAACAGCTTCTTTCTTTCTGTTAGTCTCAAAGGTCCTACATGACCCCTTTGCATCTTGTTGTTGTTGCAATTGTTGTGTCCCTTCAAGTTGTTTCTAACTTATGGTGGCTCTGTCTGAAGTGAACTGTCATTGGGGTTTTCTTGCCATGTTTCTTCAGAGTGGGTTTGCCATTACCATCCTCTGAGGCTGAGAGAGTGTGACTTGCTCAAAAGTCACCCAGTGAGTTTATATGGCCGAGCCAGGATTTGAACCCTGATCTCCAGAGTCGTACTCCAATGCTCAACCACTACACCACACTGGTTCTCTTACAAAATTTCAAATCCCAGAATTCCACAGCATTGAGCCATGACAGTCGGGTCCTCAAACCGCATTAATTCTGCAGCCTAAGTGTGACACAAAATGATTACGTGTTTTTTTGTGCATATGCAAATGGTAAAACTTGAAAATTAATTACTGTATTGGATTACAGTTTTCACTTTTTCCAGGCCAGCATGGCCAGTGACAATATTGGCTACAGGATTCTTGGAGTTGTAGTCCAAAAACATAACTTTTCCAAGCTTTGATTGATTGAGCAGTGGGGATCTTTTTTCTTATTCCTCAAACCATTAATAGGGAGGTACACACTAGACTGAACTGGGATCTTGTGGATGCAAAATGTCCATGTTCAATTTCTGTGATATACTCCTTGCATTGATGGCAAACGTTTTAGAGACTGAGTGCCCAAACTGCAATCCAAAACCCACTTATTTTCACAAAGTGCATGTCCCCTCTGGGGAAGACTGCATTCCAGATTGATCAACGTTCAATGAAAGAGCTGAGCAGGGAGTGAAGGAGAAGGTGACTTGGAGGTTTGGTATTCATAGGGTTCCTATGGGTTGAAGTTGGCTTTAGGGCACTTAACGAACAACAAGAACAACAACATGCTTTCACAGTAACAACAACCATGCAATGCTTTCATTGTAAGTTCCTGCATGGCAGGAGGTTAGACTGGATGGACCTTGTGATCTCTTCCAACTCTATGATTCTAGCGCAAAGGGTGCTTTACATCACCACCTTTTCAAATGCTCATGTGAAGATAAAATGCAAAACGAACATGTATTGATGAGGAGAAAGATCAATGCAATGGACCACCTCAAATTATAAGCAGAAAAATAGTGAGAGGTTCGTGTAAAAAATAACTAATAATAATAAATAAAATTTTTATTTCTATCCCGCTTTTTGTCAGGCAATCAAAGCGGCGTACAACAGGTTAAAATACATCCATATATACATAATACCCCCCTTAAAACAAGATTAAACAATGTAAGATTAAAAACTACATATTAAAACCGACTAAGCTAAATACGTACTGACAATTATATGCTAGCTATTTCTTTCCTTTTGGCATTCACACAACTCTGCAGAATCAAAGGAACAGGGCAAAGGATAGTCTTAGGATGTCCCTTATGAGCCATACACTCTCAGCCCCAGAAAACCCCATTGTAGGGTTGCTTTAGGGTCATCAGAAGTCAGAAAACAACCTGAAGGCACATGACAACAACAACAAAAGTTGGATGTGTCAAGATGGTGCACATAAACTGCTGTGCTGTTGGACGGCGACTTGGAAACTCCAGATTCAAATCCCAGTGAGACTTGAAACTCAGTGGATGATCTTGGGACTACTTGTTTATTCCTTTTTGGGCTGAATTGCTTTGCAGAGCTGTTGTGAGGATAAAATGAGAAGGAGTGGAGGCATGCATACTATCTTGAAGTCTGGAAAGTCAACTCATTGGAGATGCATTGCTGGAGAAGAGTTCTGCAACCACCATGGACGGTTAAAAAGACGGTTAAATGGGTCCAAGAACAAATTAGGCCTGAACTCTCACTAGAAAAGACAATCATGTTTGATAAAGTTGAGTGTAAGCGGAAAAGAGGAAGACCACATTCCAGGTGGATGGAGAAGCCACAGCCATGAATCTGCAAGAGCTGGGCAGGGCAGCTGAGGACAGGGTGACATGGAGGTCTCTCATTCATCAGGTCACCATGGGTTGATGTCAACAAAGGCAGTTAACAACAACAAACATCTGTAAGATTTTCTGCCAAGGAGCTCTATCTGGATTCCACAAGATGCAGGCATGGCAGTTGGTTCCCCCCCCCCCCGCCGCCCCCGGTTGGGGCCCCCGTGAAATCATAGTGGTTATATCAGTA
>NC_056523.1:11958103-11960471 GCF_019175285.1 Sceloporus undulatus
ATCATGATTTACTTTGTTGTATTTTCCATCCAGGTGAATATTAAAAGGATGAGGTTTAGCCATTCATAGGTGAATCCATTTTATTTTGCCAAAATGGCTATTATATTGTCTTTTCAGTTGCTCATTTCCCCTTGGAGATCTTTTTTTCTCCCAGGCCTTTTAATTATTATTATTATTATTATTATTATTATTATTATTATTATTATTATTATTATTATTATCCCACCTTCCTCCAAGTACAGGGACTCAAGGTGGCTAACAGTCCAAGTTAAAACAGTCCCCGAATAAAATCCTGTGGGCCTCCCTCCTCTTCCGTGGCCAAGAGGTTGGGCTATGGGGTCTTTTGCCTGTTATTTTTATTGTGTAAGATGGCTTTTGATACTTTGTATTTTAATGTTTTATGTATGAATGTTTTAACTTTGTTGTAAGCCGCCCTGATCACAGGAAGGAGCGGGATAGAAATAAAAACTTTATTTATTTATTTAGTACAAAGCATTAAAAATACAAAGTTTAAAAAACAATTAATCCATTGCAAAAAATTTAAAACATTACATAACTGTTTCACTTTACTTTTGGGCAACTACTTTGAATTGAATTTCTTTGCTTTGCTGCTAGATTCACTTTTGTTTTGTGGACTGTGTTGTTTTTACGCCTACCCACTGGTTTGATCATAAATACCAAGGGCCCACTTTAGTGTTCAGTTGTTCTACCAATAGAATCCTCAACTGATGCCAGTCCAAAATTATCTTATTAGAAAGTCTCCAGGGAAGGATCCTCACTTTAGTGTTCAGTTGTTTATCTTTACACTTTAGGATCGTCTCCAGTTCTTTCATTGCTGCCTTTTCCAATCCTGGTCTTCTGATTTCTTGACTGTAGTCTCCATTCTGATCATCTATTCTGTTCAGAAATAGAGCAATGACTCTTGGAAAGACTTGCGTGGAATCTCCTTCCCTGGAGACTTTCTAATAAGATAATTTTGGACTGGCATCAGTTGAGGATTCTATTAGTAAGGGATATCCAGTCCTGGCTTCAAATTGGAATGATCCGGGGTTTTTCTTCCAGCTCTGTGGCTCTAAGATAAACGCAAGGAGACTTTGATAAACAGGATGAGCTTGGAAAAAATCCAGTTATACACATGTATTGGAGAAAAGGCTGGTACTGTGTAGGGTCAAATGAAGTCAGTACATTGAAAACCATATATGCCTGCCCAAGAAATGAGATCTATTGGAGGGATCCTCCTCTGTGACCAAACAGTAAGGGAAATACATTATGGGAAGACACAGGAGAGAACAGTCTCTATGATGGCACTCCAGTTGTGGATTTCGCTCCCCTGGAGGCCCATGTAGCATCAATCATAGAATCATAGAGTTGGAAGAGACCACAAGGGCCATCCAGTCCAACCTCCTGCCATACAGGAAATCCAAATCAAAGTATCCCCAAAAGATGGCCATCCAACCTCTGCTTGAAGACCTCCAAGGAAGGAGACTCCACTACACTCCGAGGAAGTTTGTTCCACTGTCGGACAGCCCTTACTGTCAGGAAGTTCTTCCTAATGTTGAGGTGGAATCTTTTTTCCTGTAGCTGTTGCATCCATTGTTCCAGGTCCTGTGAAATAATGTTGAAATAATTTCTGCACCAAGTGAAAATCTAGCTTTTTATGAAAGCCTTTGGTCCTAACTGGTTTTATCCAGGCTGCATATGTGTTATGGTTGCATTACAGTCTGACCTCCATATCCACAGATTCTTTATCCATGGATTCAAGCATCCACAGTTTGAAAATATTCAAAAATATATCAATTCCAAAAAGCAAACCTTGATGTTGTCATTTTATATAACGGACACTGTCTCACTATGCCATTGTATTTAATGGAATGTGAGCATCCACGGATTTTGGTATCTGCAGGGGTCCTGGAACCAAACCCCAATGGATACCAAGGGCCCACTGTATTTCAAGTTATTTTAATCAGTTTAAAATTATCTGGGTTTTTTTTATTAATAAGCTTGTTAATATATTTTAATCTTTTTAAAATTATTGTTATTATTTCTTGTTTGAAACTGATTTTATTGTAAGCTGTCCTGAGATCTTCAGATATAGGATGGGATAAAAAAAAAACTCAATCAATAGAATAAAAAATAAAATAAAAGCTCCAAAGATTGTAGCATGAATGAACAACTGTGTTTTAAATGTTTAGAAAACAGTAAAAGCTGGAGCTAGAGAGCCAGAGCGGTGTACTGGTTTGAGCTATTATTGGGCTACAACTCTGGAGATCAGGGTTTAATTCCCTGCTCAGCCGTGGAAACCCACTGGGTGACCTTTAGTGACCTATATATATAAAAAACCACCCAAAATGTTTGTGTTTGGTCTGCT
>NC_056523.1:11960496-11987500 GCF_019175285.1 Sceloporus undulatus
ATGTACGGGGAGAGACTGTCCTTCAGGAATCCTGGGGCCCAAGCCATTTAGGGCTTTATAGGGATAACCACGCCTTATATGAGCCGGAAGCGACTAGGCAGCCAATTTGAGGGTCTTTAAGCACCCGGTGTTATTATGGCTGGTCCTGGAAAAACGCCAGCAGTGACCAGCCGTGCGTGCCATGTTCTGCACTACTTGCACTTCCGAGTGTTGTATAAGCGGTTGCCCCCTGTAGAGTCGTTCAGAATCAATCTCGACTAGTTTACCAAGAGCGTGTTTACAACAGTTTCAATGTCCCTCTGGGCCGATATGGGCGCCAGCTCGGCGAATCAACGAAGCTTTGATACACAGGTACTCTTGGACCGTCGCATTCACCTTAGCCGTCAGGTGAGGGACGAGTCAAGAAGCACCCCCAGACTGCGGCCCACGGAAGTCCTTCACAGGGCGCGTGACCCCATTCAGGACAGGTGGAACCCCGCCCTTCCGGACAGGGGGAACCTATCACTATTACCTCGTTTTCTCTGGATTAAGTTTGAGTGGTTTTCCCCTCATCCAGCCCATTAATGACTCCAGACAGGCGCGAGAGGAGAGCGCCCATACCAGTCACTCATCAGTCGGAGACCTAGAGAAAATAATTTGGGTGTCATCAGCGTACTGATAACCCCGCGCCCATGTCTCGGCTGATTCTCTCACAGCGGTTTCATGTAAATGTTAAACAAGCATGGGGGGACAAATGGCTCATTGAGGGACCCCAGTTAAGGGCCGCTTCTCGGAGCCACGTCCCCCCGCTGTACCACCATTGAGGACCTCCCGGAGAGAGAGGTAGGAACGGAACCACTGAAGCACAGTGCCCCCAATCCCCAACCAGCCAGCGGCGTACCAGAAGGATACCATGGTCTATGGTATCGGAAAGCCGCTGAGATGTGTCCAAGCAGCACCAACAGGACAAGCTTCCCCTGTCGAGCCCAGACGGAGCTCATCGACCAAGGCGACCATGGCCGTCTCAACCCGTGAACGCCCGGAAGCCAGTTTGACATGGGTTCCAGATAATCCGTTTCATCAATACCGCTGGAAGCTGGAAGCAAACGCTCTTCGATCACCTTCCCCAAGAATGGTAGCTAGTGATTGAAAAAGGCCGATAATATTATTTTCCAAGTGGGTCAAGGGAGGGCAGGGCTTCTTTAGGATCGGTCTCCGGCTGGCCAATTAAGAACCGATGGAAATCGCCCCTTCCCTGAGAGCTGTCGTTAATTATCCGGGTCACCCATGTCGTTCACCACGGTCCCCCCTGGGCCCGCTACCCCCGAGGGGCCAGGGAGGGATTCAAAGAGAGCAGGTCGTTTTCCGAAACACTTCGAGGATCTTGGTTCCACATCCTCGGTACTCACCAACTCAAATGATCCAGTGTACCCTAGTCCACGGAGGCTCTGGACACTCCTACCTAGGTTCCTGCATAACGTCGGCGTTCGCCTTCGCTATGCGAGAAGTTTTATCCACAAAAAAAGTCATTGAAAAGGTCACCGCAGGCATTAGACGGTTTCAAAGGGATCTGGTTCAGGCACGGAGGGAGTGGTTAGTCCCTGACCACCCTGAAAACTTGCCGGACGTTGACTCAGCGGCCGCACAAATACGAGCACCATACGAACGAATTTCTTTGTTGCTCGTATTGCCTCTCCATTAGTCCTTCAACAGCCGGTCTAGGAGAGTCTTGTGTCTAAGCGCAGGTCTTTCCCCAACGGCACTCTATCGTCGCAGAACAGAACCCGCTTCCTCGCACGGAGCTATTCCGTATACCAAGGCTTCCGCTTGGAACGGGCCTGAGAGGACGCTTGGGATCGATTCTGTGTATCGCCCCAGAGAGACCGGTATTCCAGATAACGGTTAAGGGCCTCCACCAGAGCGCCGTCATTCCAATCCGCGAAGCCCCTTCCTAAGGCTTCTTGGAACCTCTCATGTTCCATCAGCCTTCGACGGGTGGCCCCATCCTAAACTGGTCCACCAACACCACCGGGGGGATCTGGGTAGAGGCCCTTGATTTTCACCTTACCAGGCAATGATCCGTCCATGGCAAGGGGGAAATATTAGCTATTTCACCACGGATTTTCCGCCTCGACACGAAGACCAATCAAGTGTCTTGTATTACTCCGACGCAATGCGTGGGTGGGACCCTGTATCAGCTGGGACAGGCCCCATGGCAGCCATGTTATACATGAATTCCCGAAGCCGCACGGGTGTAACGTTAAGCTGGACGTGAGGGAGATGTTGAAGTCGCCCAGGCCAAGAAGCTGGGGATCCCAACATCCGTCAGGCAACCAGCTGGTCAGCTCGTAAGGAGTCCGCTAATGCACGGGGTGGCCGCTACACCAGCAGATCCCTAGACTGTTCCCTAGCCCTTAGGCGTCAGGTAAATACACTCCCTATAGGATGTTGTCGGCTGCTGGTTCTGGTGCGGGACGCTGTGATTTTCCTATGTACCAATGGGCCACACCCCCCCGCCCACCTAACTGCGATGGTCCTTCACCGAAGTACCCCCAGCAGGCAGGGACCTGAGCCCACACAGCATCCCCTTCAGGCCCAGCCAGGTCTCGGATGCAAGCCAGGTCACACTTCGAGTCCTCACGGAGATCCTGGAGGGATGTGGGCCTTGTTATTACAGACCTGGATTGACCCGGAGCTACGACAGGTTTGTGGCACGGTTGGAGCGCCCTTCACGGTCTTCCAGGCTGGGAGGGGGACAGGAAGGCGCGATAGATGATGCATTCTTATCCCGCTTCCCCGGAAGGGAAGTTCCCTTCTTCCCCCGCCATCCTCCCCCTGCCCCACACTACCTAATCGGAGCCCGCCCTCCCCGATGTAATTCCCCTGGCCCCCGGCATCCCCGCATCCCTATCTCCCCCCACCCCCACTATGGCAATTGTGGAGCAGAGGGCAGCCACTTCAGGCATCCTTCATGCTCCTTGGCAAAACCTAGCCTTCCCTCCCCAACCGGAAACTGCGCAGCTGCGCAATTCAGCAAACTGCGATGTTCTTCCCAGGGTATAGGGTATTACCCAAGTCCAGGGCGGATCTCCCGGGGCGGTGCCAGGTAAGCTCACCTCCGAAACCACCGAGAAAGCCGCGGCAAAGGGTGTGCAGTCAGGCGACGACGGCGTCAGCAGAAACGTGGAGCGAAGGCCAGAATGGGGGGCGTGTCGGGAGGGTCCGTCGGGCCGCTTTGATCCCCGCCTCTCTCCACTGGCGGGCTCCTCCCAAAGCTTCCCCCCCCAGCTGGTCCTTAAAGGGCTGTGTCAGATACTGGCCGCTAACCCCACCAAAGACAGGCTTTGTCCCAGTCCCAGGTTGGTTATGGGTATATTCCCCAATTCCAAGGGCGGCTCTCCCGGGCGGTGCGCAGAAGAGAAGCGCACCTCCGAAACCAACGAGAGAAGACGCCACGGCCAAAGGGGGTCCGTCGGCGACGACTGCGGTCAGCAGCAACCGTCCGGAGCGAAGGCAGAAGCACAGAAGGGGGCGTGTGGGAGGGTCCGGCGGTGCCGGCTTTTCCCCCGCCTCTCTCACTGGCGGGGCTCCTCCCAAGTTTCCCCCAGATGGTCCTTAAAGGGATGTGCTCCGCTACTGGCCGCCTAAACGCCAAAGCCAGGCGTCCCAGGTGTTATGGGATATTCCCCAAGTCCAAGGGGCGGCCTCTCCCGGGGGCGGTGCGCCAGAGCCGCACCCCCGCAACCACCGAGGAAGAAGCGCCCGGGCAAAAGGGGTGCAGTCCGGCGGACGGACGGCGTCCAGCACAACGCCGGAGCGAAGGCCAGAGAAGGGGGAGGTCGGGAGGGTTCCGGCGGGGCCGGCCTTTATCCCCGCCCTTCTCTCACTGGCGGGCTCCTCCCAAGCTTCACCCAGATTGTCCTTAAATGCCTGTGCTCCGCTTACTGGCCGCCGCTAACGCCAAAGCCCGGCTGTTCCCAGTTGTTATGGGGATCATTCCCACGTCCAAGGGCGGCTCTCCCCGGTGGCGGTGGCAGAAGCGCACCTCCGAAAACCACCGAGAGAAGCGCCCCGGCAACGGGGGTGCAGCCGGCGCCGGCCGGCGTCACAGCAAACGTCCGGAGCGAAGGCCAGAAGGGGTGTGTCGGGGGAGTCAGGCGGGCCGGCTTTTATCCCCGCCTCTTCACTGGCGGGGCTCCTCCCAAGCTTCCCCCAGGATGTTCCTTTAAAGTGCCTGTGGCTCGCTACTGGCCGCTCTCTAAACGCAAACAAAGCCAGGACACTTGTCCCACTGTTTTATGGGGATATTCCCCAAGTCCAAGGGTCGGCTCTCCCGGGGGAGGTGCGGCAGAAGCGCCAACTCCGAAACCACCGAGAGCAAAGCCGACACGGGCAAACAGGCGGGTGCAGTAGGCTGACGACGCGTCAGCAGCAACGTCAGGGAGAGAAGGCAGAAGGTGGGCGCGTGTCGGGAGGGTCCGGCGGGCCGGCTTTTCTCCCCGCCTCTCTCACTGGCGGGGCTCTCCAAAGCTTCCCCCCGATGGCCTTAAAGGGCCTGTGCTCGCTACTGACGCTCTAACGCAAAAGCCAAGGCTGTCCCAGGTGTTATGGGGATATCCCCAAGTCCCAGGGCGGCTCTCCCGGGGCGGTTGCGCAGAAGCGCACCTCCGAACACCGAGAGAAGCCGTGCCCGGCAAACGGGGGGCAGTCCGGCGACGACGGCCGCAGCCAGCAACGTCGGAGCGAATGCAGAAGGGGGGTGTCGGGCAAGGGTCCGGGGGCCGGCCTTTTATCCCCGCCTCTCTCACGTGCGGGGGCTCCTCCCAAGCTTCCCCCGATGGTCCTTAAAGGGCCTGTGCTCCGCTACCTGGCCGCTCTAAAAGCCAACAGCGGCTTGTCCAGGTTGGTCTGGGGATATTCCCCAAGCTCCAAGGGCGGCCTCCGGGGCGGTGCGCAGAAGCGCACTCCGAAAACCACGAGGAAGCCGCCCGGCAAAAAGTGGGTGCCAGTCCGGCGACGACGGCGTTCAGCAGCAACGTCCCGGCGAGGCAGGAAGGGCGTGTCGGGAGGTCGGAGGGCCGGCTCTTTTCTCCCGCCTCTCTCCACTTGGACGGGTGCTCCTCCCAAGCTTCCCCCAGATGGTCCTTAAAGGGCCGTGCTCCGCTACTGGCCGCCTATAAAACGCCAAAGCCAGGGCCATTGTCCATGTTGTTATGGGGATATTCCCCACGTTCCAAGGGCGGCTCTCCCGGGGGCGTGCGCAGAAGCGCACCTCCGAAACCACCGATGAGAGAAGCCGCCCGGCAAAAGGGGGTGCAGTCCGGCGAACGACGGCGCCAGTCAGCAGCAAAGTCCGGAGCGAAGGAAGAAGTGTGCGTGTCGGTTTGTCGGGGGAGGGTCCGGCGGGCGGCTTTATCCCCGCCTCTCTCCCCTGCGGGGTGCTCATCCCAAGGCTTCCCCCCAGATGGTCCTAACGGGCCCCTGTGACTCCGCTATGGCCGCTTTAAACGGCCAACGCCAGGCTTTGTCCCAGGTGTTCTGGGGCATATCCCCAAAGTCAAGGCGGCTCTCCCGGGGGCGTTGGCAGAGAAGCGCACCTCCGAAACCCCCGAGAGAAGCCGCCGGCAAACCAAACGGGGGGCCGTCCGGCGACGCGGCCCAGTCAGCCAGCAACTCCGGAGCGAAGGCAGAGGGGCGTGTCGGGAGGTCCGGCGGGGCCGGCTTTTATCCCGACTCTCTCACTGGCGGGGCCTCCTCCCAAGCTTCCCCACAGATGTCCTTAAAGGGCCTGTGCTCCGCGCCTTTACTGTCCGCCTAAACGGCCAAAGCCAGGCTGTCCCGGTGTTTGGGGATTTCCCCAAGTCCAAGGGCGGCTCTCCCGGGGCGGTGCGCAGAAGCGCCCTCCGAAACCACCGAGAGACGCCGCCGGCCAAAAGGGGGGGGTGCAGTCCGTGCGCCGCACGGCCGTTCAGCCGCAGCCAACGTCCGGAGAGAAGGCAGGAAGGGGCCGTCGGGTTGCGGAGGATGGATTTCCAACCTGTTATCCTCAACAAGTCTAAGATCATCTTCTAAAAGGCTCCCTCATTTCTGGTCTATTTCCATGCGATGTTGCATTCCAACAATGCGGTTCACTTCGTGAAGACTCCAATTGTGTTATCAGGACCCCTCATTTCTATGGGAGCTCCTTGCCGAGGTGTTCCTCAAAGTGATCCCCATTTTGGTAAACAAAGCGGAATTCACCGTGAATCGCTTCCAAGCTCCCTTCGATGTTGGCAGTGGCAATTTTGGATTGTGTGGAATGCCGCTTTGCTACTTCTCTGTACCCCACCGCAACGCCCTGGGAGCGATTCCCTCCGTGTCTCAGTCAACACTTCCCGGGCGCATGTAGGAGTGTTGAGGTGTGTTTCTGGAGTAACTCATGTGTAGCATATATGTGTGTGTGTGTGTGTGTGGTGTTTTGTGTGTATGAATATATAGATCTGTATATGTGTTTGCATGAATGTGGACTATATAGATATGTTATTATATGTGTGTGTGTGTGTGTTGCGTACTGTGAATATACAGATATATGTTTTGTGTGGTGTTCTGCGTGAATATGACTACTATAGATATGTATATATATGTGTGCTGTGTTTTTTTGGTTGAATTTAATATACAGCCCTATATGTGTGTGTGTTTGTGTGATGTGACTATATAGATATGTGTATATATGTGTGTGTGTTTGTGTTGAATGTGAATCCTTCACCCTGCCGGCCTATCCCATATTCAGAGTCCTCCTCCTAGACCCTGATCTGCTCCCCTCTTTCCGCCTGCCACCAATCCCTCATCCCTGTTCCTCCTAGACCCCCGATGCTCCCCTGCTTTCACCCTGACACCTATCCCATCATCCCCTGACTCCTCCTAGACCCTGTTTGCTCCCCTCCTTCACCCTGCCCTCCTATCCCATATCCCATGAGTCCTCTAGACCTGATCTGCTGCCCCTTCAGCCTGCCACCCATTCCCATCATCCACTGAGTCCTCCTATAGGACCTGATCTGTCCCCTCCTTCAGCCTGCCAGTATCCCATCATCCCTGAGTCATCCTAGACACGATCTGCTGCCCTCCTTCAGCTGCCACCCATCCCATCATCCCCTGAGTCCTCCTAGGACCCTGATCTGCTCCCCTTCTTCAGCCGCCATCAATCCCATCCTCCCCGCCTTCTCCTAGACAACGATGAAGGATGACAGTAAGGAGGGGGGGCAGGGAAGGAGGGGGGCAGGTTCCAGAGCCCAACCGCGCAGTTACAAGGGTGCCGATTCAATCGTTTGACCTCTCAAAGTATGCTTGTTGTGTAATAACAACAATGTGGCCCACTTCTTTGGGGATGGGGGACAGGCCATCGTCCAAAGTGGGGTAAGGTGGAGCAGGATTCTTCCAAGTAGAACTGCAGTTTTACACTGATCTATTTTGCAGTGAAGACATTTCTTACATTATTATGAAAAAACCTTTCACTGCAAAAATAATAATAATCATAACAATTATTTTTGGTGGTGGGTGATACATTCGGATGCAAGCGAGAGGGCATTTAGAGATAGGTGACATTCCCTATTCATTTTCACGTCGAGGCTAAGGAGGCGCGGGTAGATCCAGATGACAGCTCTGAAGGGAAAGAACAGGCGGGGCTGGAGGGAGAGATGAACTCCCCAGAATTCCATTGCTCGAGCCAAGGACCCCCACAACAAACTCCCACGCCCCATAATAATAATAATACTAATTTTATTTTTAAAATATTATTACTAATTTATTGTTATAACTAACAATAATAACAATAAATTTTAAATAATAAGGTATTAATAATCATAATTTAAGTTATTAGTTTGCTGAGGCACCAGAGTCTCTGCAGAGAAGGTCAATGTCTCAGGACACTACAGTTCCAGAATTCCATAGCACTGAGCCAGGATAGGTGAAAAGTGAAGTCACACCAGATTATTTCCTCGTGCAGATGCAGAGGCTAGCATTCACATGAAACTGGAGGCGATGCGGGTAGATTTCAATCAAGATTGACAGATGATCTGAAGGGGAACGAAACAAGGAGGCTGAGGAGAGATGGTACTCCCAGAATTCCATAGCTAGCCAAGGACCCCACAAACAAAACTCCCAACTCCCATATTATTATTATTATTATATTATTATTATTATTATTATTATTTACTTTAGTTTGCTGAGGCAACAGAGATCTCTGGCAGAGAAGGCTCAATGTTCTCAGGCACTACAGTTCCAGATTCCATAGCACTGAAGCCAAGGACAGTTTAAAGTGGAGTTAAACAGATTATCTCCCAGTGTGGATGCAACCTCAAAGGAAGGGACGGAGGATTGTAGATGGACTAGATGCGGCGAATGACAGAGGATAAGATGTAGATGTGGATGAAATGGATGGGGGCTCTGACATGGAGGACCCCTTTGACTTTGGCTGCCAGGGATGGAAAATAGAAGGGAGGAAGAAAAGTTGAAGCTGTCCGTGGAACAATGCCCCCCCTATTCTCTGGGAAGTGCAAAGGTTCAAGATTCGTCCAGCGCCCCACTGCGCATGAGCACTGTCCCAATTTGACTCGTTGAATCCCCAATGTATGCATCGGTTGTGGAATACAATTTGCACCCACTCCGCTGTGTGCTGAACCCGCATTCACGGACAGCCTTGGATTCAATTCCCCCTCGATTCGGAGCAAACGGAAACGGCAACCAGGTTTGATTAAAACACTCAGTTATAATGTAAATTCGCATGTTCAACCCACCGTCACCCTGATCTTAGCTCCAATAACCTCAGTGTTCCTATAAAAACACCAAAGGAGTGCGGAATAAAAGTTAACGTCTGTTAGCAAAACCAAGCTGTGTTGACCTACAGCAAAGTACAATCACATCCCAAAATCCACAAAGCAGAGATACCTTTCTCCTGTTAATTTTAACACCTTGTCTGATGAAGAAGCCTTTGAAACTTTGCATCATCTATTTTGAAGGGCCCATAAAGGTTATCAATCTTTTGTGGAGGTATCAACTTTTGTTTGAAGTTATTGTTACGTTGCTTTGGCCAACATCTGCTTTCTGCGTAGGGGTAGGTGTCCCTCTTAAGGTTTGTAGTTGCTTAATAGTCCCTAGTATCTGACCTCCATTCATATGAAAGAAAAAATAGGCATAAAACTCTGTCAAATGTCAAACTGTGTGTGTAGTTTTTTGAAGGGGTGGTTGTTGATAGCCAATCAATCCCATTCTCATATGTTTTGTCACAGTTTTTTGCGAAGAGAATTGTGTGCCATAAAAAGCAAGGTGGCAGACAGTAAGAATTTTGACTTTGAAGAGCTTTATCGTTTGATCAAATTAAGGGCATGTGTATGACGATTCCTTACTATGGTGTAATTCGCAACAGCAATGAAGGTATCATTTAACAGGCCTCTAGTCTGAATCATCTCAGTTGGATTGGTCCTCCCCCTCTTTGAGTGCCAAGAAAAATGGTTGTGAAAGCGACATTATTCTTGCTGACTACATCTTGTGGACCACAGGCAGTGAAAAAGAACAAGGTTTCTGAAAAATATTTTCATATGGACTTCAGGATTATTTATGTTTTAGGCTACACCGACATGATAACTAGTCCTGACTGATGATGCAAATTGATTTCACTTAACTTTGTGGAAATACTTTCCAGTTAGTATACCGACCACATCCCCTCATGAAATCGACACAATCTGAAACAAACACATGCAACTTCCTTTTTATTTCATTTCCAAGCACGTTTTCACTTCTTATCCCACTGTGGTTGGTTGGTTCTTGGATCCATGTCAGGTTGAACAGGCTCAAACACGGAGATCATAACGTAAATTGAAGTACTTCTGGGAATGAGTTTAAATATTTGGGGATAGAATTAATTTTTCCAGGGCTCAGTTTTTGAATGACTTTAAAAGGCCACAGGAGTGTTTCTTCAATACATACAGAAGGCTTTCACTCCTATAAATCACCAGAAGCTCTCTAAAAGCGAATGGAACTATCTCTATATAGGATATGTGTGATTTTTTACAATTGTATATTGAGCAGGCATTTGAACTAAGCTGTGAAATTTACCCCCATCTGAATGCATTTCATCTTGTTTTACGGCCTGAAATGGTTGTTGTGGGTCTCTCTGAGCTTATCTTTAAACAAAAACAACACTCTATGTATGTATTTAAGTTAGCAAAATATGAAACCACACACACTTTTTATTTCCTCTCCAGTGAACTTTCAAGGCATTTTCTGTTTTTCCTGGAATGAAATTTGCACCACAAATCAGCCCATGCGACCAACATCCCACCTTCATTTGTTGAATTTTAGATTGCATATGTGTGTTATCGGGGGTATGGTCTGCATGTTTCTCCCAATCTAGGGAGAATGTTTATTTGTTTGTTTGTAGGCCTTATTCCTGTCCCCGCTTCCGCAATGGCAAACAGATCCAACAAAGCTACCTCATTGAAACCGGGGTATTCATTCCATCCAAGTGTGCTGGTGTGATCCGTAGGCCAAGGGTTCCCTAGTGCTCCAGTTATCAACCAGCAGGCACAATACAGTATTACAATATGGGTTTTTTTGGCCCAACAGTTTTGGAAGAGCTCCAGCATCCCACTTCAACCGAACCTTCACGTGAAGCCCACTGGAGAAGCTTCATCAAAAGTGTAGGAAACCAGACTCTTGGGGTAGGGCTTTGATGGTAGCTTGCATTCAGGTTCCATACAGCTTTCACTGGCATCTTTACATTTGGGGGGGCACGGACGTAGCCGGATTTTGGAAGGGGGGGTCAAGACAAGTGCCACCCTTTTGAGCCGGCTAGGAGTCCCCCCCAAGACACAACAAAGGTCGATGTTCGTTTACCCGCGACACCTTGATGGCACCACTTTAACTTCCCGTTAGCTTCGTGCAATGGAATGGGAACTGTAGTTGAGTCATCTGTTCAGGTGGCCACACAAACTACAATCCCAGCCTTTCACAACATGGAGCCAAGGCAGTAAAGTGGCATCAAACGGATTATTTTTTCAGATTTTGAGATGCAAACTGAGTCCTTTCCTCTGAGGTGTTACCTCAGATAAATTCAGCTCGATAAAGCAAAGTTGCAGCTGCTCAAGCAATGAGCGGCAGCCACTCTGTTATGCTCAAGAGGCACTCTGCTCAGCTTTGAGACACTGTATTCCAACCTCTGACTGCGCTACGAACCCAGGCTGCATCCTACATTTCATTCCCACTTCCAAGAGGGATTTTTAATTTTGACACACACACCACACACACCTTTAATCAAGACCTATCTATCTATCTGTCTACCATAATTTTAATCCAAGCCATTATAACGTTATTTCTTTTTATATTAAACAAAAACCCCTTTAAGAGAATCCTATTTTGGAAGAAGCAGAGTATACAATCAATCAATCAAAAATTATAGTGCAATAGTGTCCATCAGTGCATGGGCTTGCATTATAAGAACTTTATACCTTTATTAAATTTAAAAAACTCTTAAATAATTCACAGTGGCTCAGGACGTGCTACGAATCATGGGATCATAGAGTTCGAGATGCCCCAGAAGGCGCCATCCCGTCCAACCCCCTTTGCCATGCAGGGAACTCTCCATCAAAGCATCCCCATTGACCTGCTGAAAAGCGGGCCAGTCTAACTGTATTTTATTCTATTTGTCTTTTAACAAAGCAGAAAAAACAAGGGCTGGAAGGAAGCCTCTTGCCTTTTTGCATCCAGTCCCACCACTTGTTTGTTGTTGCCAAAAATTCCCGGAAAGACATGACTGTTTTTGAAAAACTGCGTCCATTCTCAGGAGACATGTCCAGCGTAGAGCCTGAGTCTCCTCTCTCTTGGACTTCTGAAACCTAACATTATTCCTCCAAAACCCCAACCTGACCCTGAGAGCATCTGGTCGACCCCAACTCAAGGAAACTTGGAAATCCTGAAGGTTTAGTTAGATCACAGACTGAATATTGCATTATACAAGGCATAGTCGTTTCTCAGTGTTTTGCTGAAGCTCAGGTATACAGAAGCACAAAATTATTTTATAAACTATAGTGCATCTAAATTAACCTTCAGTCTAGTCTATGAGATGCATATGAAACATACATGGATCCCATCTCCCAGTATTATATCCCATTAGACATAATAATGTTTATATCAATATACCCACATCTGAAAACACCCCAAAATCCCAAAATACATCTAATCCTCAACACTTTGGGTAAGGGATATATTATTATTATTATTCATACTAATTGTACATGGGATTAACAGCTAACACGTTAGATAGAAGTCACCTTTTACTTCTTTTCTTAGCTTCTCCCTGAGGAGGAAGGACGGGGGGTGGGAGGAGAGGAGTGGACGCCGACTCTGAAGGAAACGAAAATAGGAATCATATCATAGGACTCCCTCTCTCTCTTCTCTCTCTCTTCTCTCTCTCTCTCCCTCCCTATCTTCCTCCTCCCTCATCCCTCCCCACTCCATTATAGGCCACGGAGAGGAAAAGAGGAAACTTTTGTTTTGTCTTCCTTGTTCCCTTCGCCGTGGTTTTCATGGAGGGGAGGGGGGAGGAAGGAGGCTTGAATGCCCCCAGGGACCTGATAGGGGGGTCGGGGGGTTCCGACCCCCCCAAACCCCCCCCCTGGTACGTCCTTGGGGGGGGGTCACTCCGGAGGTACTAAACTAATCAAAGAATCGGTTAGAAAGAGGGACCAGAAATTGATTTTTTGGCGTAGGATTTAATCATACCTCCTTGAGCATTGCAACCAAAGCACGTACCCCCTGGGAAGTAACACTTTGAGTGGTTGCAGCTTTGAAGTATTAAATGCACAAAACCATTGTGTGTTGCCTTCAAGTCACTTCTGACATGACCACCCTAAGGCAAATCTATCGTGGAGTTTTCCTGGCAAGTTCTTCGAGAGGGTTTAACACTGCCATCCTCGGGGCTGGAGAAGTGTGACTTGCTCAACGTCATTCACGTGTTTCCATGGTGGAGTCAGGGATTCAAACCCTGGACTCCAGAGTGGTAGGAGATTATCACACCTGGAAGACTCTCCCTCCAGGCTTAGATGTGGGGATTGAAAAGCCCAAAACTGGTTGTTTTTACGTATGCATCCGCCACGGGAGCGTGCCAATCCCTATGCAGCCCCAGACCCCAGCAAGTTCCCCAGTTTTGAAAAGCCACGGGATATGGTATGGGGGGGGGGGAGCTTCTAGAGTGTGCTTTTCCAGCATGTTCATGGGTACACTGATGCACTAAACAGGCAGTGTTTCGCATGCTGTGAGACTGTGGTTTTTGTATACGTCGTGTCCAATGGGATAGCACAGTGGGTGGGAGGAGGGAGGTAATTGGTAGTAGTCTCAGGAAGTGTGTTCATGCAGTTCTGCCATGCATGGTGGGAAGGAAGGTATGGTGGGGATAACTGAGCTTGAAGCTGGTGGGCATGCCGCCTGCGGGGTGTTCTGCCCACCTTCAAGAAGGGTGGGCTGGCCATTTTGCAGACAGCAGGGCATCCACACACTTTAATTAAAAAACTGTTATCAACCAGTTTTTTCTGCTCATGTGCTCAATCACGAAAAATAATCTAGTGTGTGTATTGTCTGTGTGTGTTTGCATGGGCAAGCTGTGTTTTTGGTATTAAATGTATAAACTGAAGTCAGCACCAGGGGACATTCATAGGTGGTCTCAATTTTTAGTCCAAGACAAAGCCTCAGGGGGGACAAATCCTGAACTAGCACCACTGACATGGTTTGCCCACCCATTTTGGCCAAATGATATGTAGTCTTCATAGAGGAAAAAAGCGACCACCCCTTCCTCAAGAAAGGAGGATAGGTATGTACCGTAAGTCAGTTGCCATATGAAGACCCGGATTGAAAGGAGACGCCTCAAAATATGAATCTGCTTGTGTTTCTCTTTAGTGGCCACACAAGTTCAACTCATTTTTTTCAGAGTTTTTAATTTCATCAGGGAGGAGAGGCGGACTTTATTCTTCATATTTATTTATCTTCTCTCACAGGCCATACAGATTTCAATGGATTGTTGATCAAACATTGGCCTGGGGGCTATCTCGCTTGTCCTTTTGGGCTGTTCGATATTGGGTCGTGCTGCTATCGGAGGCTATCCATTTCGGGGTGGACTATTTGTAAGTGATGAGTATTTGTTTTGCACTCCGTTGCATTACGTTGTTTATGAAGTTCCTTCGCGAAGGATGTTGACTGTAGAACAGAAGATACCGATAGGCAAGTTCCTTTCAGGTTGGGTGACTGGGGTGTGAAGAAGAGAAGGAATAAGCGGGTGGGGAAAAAAGAAGGTAGGCGAGAAGACCGTGGTTAAGTTGTGGTATAAAAAATGGGATTAAAGAATAACAGGGGACACAGAAGTAGGAAGATGGAAGAGGAAAAGAACATGGGTAGTATTGAGCAGAAGAGTTAGTATGGTTTCTCAGTGATTACATCTCTTCTTGCCAAAATTTTTCGTCTGGCTTTAGTCTGAATCAGAAAAAAGGAACTATGGGAAGGGCGAGAGACCTTTCCAAATTACGTCAATGATTTAGTGCTATAGAAAAGTAAATGAGGGCTTGTTCACAACTATGATTTGAAAACAGTTGGCGAATAGATTTATATGTGAATAGGACTACAATTGGAAAGAATGAATGAAATAATTTGGATATAGCATTTGAAGGAGACGAAGAGACAGATGAAACAAAAAAACCACAACTATTTTAAGACATTAGCTTGTTTGGAGGGGCTGATGGGAAAAAAAAAGGATTACAGGAGCTGTGAAAACAAGGGGGAAAGAAGACGAATGGGGCGCAAAGAGCAACATAAAGTGAAGCATAATTGGCAGGAAGAAGAAAAGGGGCAAAGAGGGCATAATGGAGGTCGGGTAAAAGGCTTTGGGTGCAGATGGTGCGCGGGGTCAGGGAGAGGGAAATAGGGACTGCGATGAGGGAGCAAAGGGATAGAGGAATCTTGATGAAAAGAAGAGCATGGGAGATGTAGGGGCAACTAAGAGGGGTGGCAGAAGAGCAACGCGCTGGGGGTTCGGAACGGAGGGGGGGAGATTGCGAGCAACATCTAACAAACGTAAAGCCATAATAACAGGGGCGGGCAAGAAAAATATGAGGCTTATCATTATGCTCATCGTGATTACAGCTTCTGAGTCACCCGAAGGCCTTAAAGAGGCGGGGACATGTCAGGTTTGGGGATGGGAAGAGCTGGGAGACGGGGGAAGGGGAATGCAAGAAACAATTAAGGGGAGGTACACCCCAAGAATCGCATCTAAGAACTTTGGACTTATGAGCCACTTTGAATTGTTGGAAAGTGATCTGAAGTCCTCTGAGCCAGAAACGCAACCGGTAAGCTGAGGTAGGGTGAAACCAACATCAAGGTGCGCACCCTGACGTATTGAAGTTCACCACCACCCCTTGGAGCAGGCACCATCCTTTGCAGCTGCGGCACAAACTGTACTATTACCACTGGTTGGGAAGGGATACTACTGGATTAAGGACATAATCACTTCCATAGTGGGAAACTAGCAATTTTCGCCTTGATCGATTCCGTGACCCGTGTCAATACAATTCCAAACAATGTACAATGTTGTTAAAACGTAAGGAATGGGCCTAACTTGCTGTTTGGGGATACTATCTTAGTGGACATCCACACATCGGTCCCTATCTTGCAATTTTGCTAAGTACTCTGGGCCCCCTACAAGAGGAAACCAGGGGAAAGCAAATATCTTAATGCCTCCCATGTATATTTTGGAGATTTTGGAGAGAAATTAAAAAGAAACATGAGAAAAAGTTTTCTCTTGGAGCATATAAAGTTGTGGTCTAATTGCACTAAAATTTGCCTATGCCACCTTGTAAAACAAAATTTGGCTGAATCCCCTCGTCAGGACTTTGCAAAAAAAGGCATCTCTCTGTCTGGCTCCCAATATTCACCTCATTTATCTGGGTATTTGAAACTTAGATATGCATTAAATTCTATTTGGACAGGGTTTGTGCCGTGGGCTCTTCTTTAGCCCTTATTACATTCCGACCTCCCACACACATGATCTTGACAGTTTTCCAAGCTCCTTTTTGTCAGAAACGGACCAAGTGAACAAAGGGGAGAAGATGACGATTTAGCGCTACGCAATGACCATCCTCCAGCTGCTCTTGAACTTGTGGGGGATGGAATTTTGGATGGACTACCATTTGAGCTCTCGCCTTATTCACCCCAACTGAGTTGACGACCTAAACTGCTTTTCTGTCGGTCCTGAATTGCAAGTAAAAAAGTAAGGGGGGCTGTGAGCGCCTCGGAGAGGGCCTCTTGTCACCATTTCTCCATTACCACCAAAAAGATCAATGCATATAAATAGCATTGGTGGGAAAGGGGAGGGATTGGAAACTTGTTCATTGCGCACTCTAATCATCAGCCAGAACAGACCTCCCACTCACTTGTTGCATTGCTGGCTGTTAATAGGATAGCCTATAGGGTGGGAACGGGATTTGCAATTGTGGCAATCCTTACTATGCATTGTGAATATGTAAATAATCGATGAAGAGCAGTTATGGAGCCAGTTACTCTAGGTTCAAATTGAACTGCATTAAACGTCAACATTTATCTGAGGAACCATGCATCTAAGGCTGGGTCCGTACGGCCAGAATACTCAAGGAGCAGTCCAGAATATATTAGCC
Source organism: Sceloporus undulatus (assembly GCF_019175285.1). NCBI lineage: Eukaryota > Metazoa > Chordata > Lepidosauria > Squamata > Phrynosomatidae > Sceloporus > Sceloporus undulatus. The sequence continues at coordinate 11,977,161 of NC_056523.1, forward strand.
CGAAGCTGCCCTCAACAGCACTCCCATTACCTAGGGCACCCCATTGTGGATGACAGGAACCAGCTGCGCGCCACTCGCTCTGGCTATTGCCCGCACAAATCACTCCACTCTGAGGTCATAATAATGATGCCCCCATGTTGATCACATTGAATGGATGCCTCGTCTCATATTTCAACGACTGAGACAAGCAATTCAACCAGTGGGTTGCACGGCAACACAGCAGAGCAGCAGAAGAATGCATTGGAATGGCCAGCGGGGCTATTGCCTTGGAACCGATGGATGCATCGAAAGTCTGGAACAAAAGGTCATTTTATAAAAAACCAGTTTTTCTTAAGGGAGGGACATTACTTGGTTCAGTGCTGATAATGGCCCAAGCACATTAATGGACAGTACAGTGCACTGTATTTCGTCCAAAAATATTATCAATGTGGGAACATGGGATAATGTTTTTGCTTTTTATCCTGTGTGGACAAGGCCCTAAGTCTGTGAAAAGCTTTTATGCTACAACTTCTGTTTCTCTCAGTTAGTATCAAAGGAGCTACATGAACATTGCCCTCATGTACTACCAGGATTTGTCAGGCAACCTGTTTTCATGTGGGAAAGAAAAACAAAACCCTAGGGAGGACTGTTCAGGACACTTCCCTGGTAATTCATTTTGATAAATAGTGTAGTGTACCTGTTTAATATACAATAAGACGCGTTAATGAACCAAAGGGGCGGTTTGCTGCCACCTTCCTGGGAAACGTTGCGCGGAGCCACACGCATCCACAACCGCAAGGCTCCTCACGGATTTTGTGCAAATAAGAAGACGCAAAATGGGGCTTTCTCATGGTTCCACGGCTCTTGATGCCGCCCAGGCGCCAATGGCCGCACTTGCAGCCGCTATCTGCTGCACAAGTGTGGCCGCAGCGCATCCATACTATGTCAAAAGGAGCGGACGTGTGGCCAAGGCTCGCCGCCCTCATCGGGACTCGGCCGTACTAGGGTTAGGGCGCGCTGGAAGATGGAGAATGAGACGCCCCACTTTCTACTCTTAGCACGACTGTGTCCATGCTAGGGGACCGTTCTTTAATGGGGGCCACTCATATTAAAGATTCTTGAGGGTGCCCAGCGTGAAAGGGGTGGCAGGTATGAGTTTTGTGGTGTTGGGAGATGTTTTTCGGAGTCAGCTTTGGTAGTGTGGAAAACTGAAAGTTACATTGCCACAGACGGATCGCCTGCGTGGGGAGTATTGATGTGGTGGGTGAGATTGTGTAACTTGTCGGGATGGAAATCTTGTGGAATGGAGAAGAGAAGAAGGGACTGGAAAAGGTGCAGGCTGAAGTAACCCACAAGAATCAACTATTTGTGTCTTTTTGACTCTTGGAAAGTTATAGTTAGTTAGGAGAGAGCACTAAGAGGTCAGGAAAAAAACCATCGTCAAGGGGAGTTGCAGTGGTGAGAGGAGAGGGAACATAACAAGCCGTCCTTAATTATAGAATTGATGACAAATAACCGTAGTGAGTAGGAGTTATTCAGTCTATTATAAGCATCTACATGTCCACAGGCGTAGGTCTCTAATCAATGGAGATATGACAGAGTGTGGTGCTGGGGTGGTTGTCAATCAAACTCTGTTACCAGTTGTTATAGATAGAAAAGGGGCCCAGCCAAGTCACTTGGCCTTGCAAAGGGTAAAAGACAAAACATGTGGGCTTAGTAACTACGATTTCTTGCTACAGGTTCCAGTAAGTCAGAGAGAAAACCAGAAGAGAAGCTTGGATGGAATTCCCACTTGGTATGTTCCACTTAGAGGATCGGACCCCAATTTGCCCAATCGGTCTCTAAGATGTTAGTCAACACATTGATACCTTCCACTTGAGTCGTGCATATACCCGAGTTGAGACTAACAATAAGATTTAGGCCGAAAGGAATACTCCATAGAATCAGAGGAGGGGAGTTTACTGCACAGACCCCCAGGGACCTCATTGACTCAGAACAAAAGGGTGGGAGCGGGAGGAATGGGAACAGATAATGGCGGGCTCTCAGCTTGTTATCGATGCCAGAATGCCGCCACGCGCCAACGCCACCGGAGTAGTTTCCAATTTGATTCCTGATCCGTCCCAGAGGAGGTTGGGATTTTCAGGAAAGGAAAATACTGTTCAGAGTCCTTGGGGGCCGATTGTACTGGTGTGAGGGGTTAAATTAAAAGAGGAAAGTTGTCTAAAAATCATGCCTCCCGTGCCGCGTTTTTTATTCAGCCACAAATTAGTGTATTACAGGAGAGGTCACCCTTACCATGCTGCGGTACCTTTGTGTCTTTCTTTAGGGACATGGGAGTGTGGGCAATGAACATGTAGTAATCTGCTACTAATGGCACTACACTGGCCAATCTTCTTTACATAGCGGAATTATTATAATGGACACTTACCCCGCCATATTTGGCAAAGGGTTCAAGTGAAACATTGAACTATGGAGAAGGTTGTTGATTTGAAGGACGGGCGATATAGGGATATTTGGGGGGGGATTAAGGTAAATGGGGAAAGAAAAGACACACAGAGTTGAGCTTTGGCTGTTGTCCGTTAGATGTTTCCTCACACCCCAACACGGAAGAGTAGCTTTTTGCCTCTGTAGGGCACTTCTGTGATTGACCCGTGAAAGAAAAAATGATTGTAGGAGAAAACAGAAGCTAAGTTTAAATTGTACAACAACATTGTCTTCATCATGGACCTTCCCTTTTTTTAAACTTTTAATGTTTGGTGTTGAGAAATCTGGAACTTAGCATGTTCGGCACTTTTTGTGAATGCTGACTGACTGTTCTTCCTTTTCGCTATGCAATTAAAAGCGATCCATAACCGGGTGTAAAGTTTCCCTGGATCTGCCCTGTCTAGTCATTCACTGACAACGGTCGGGGGGGCGGCTGGCTCATCTCGGTGCGATTCGCCGAAGGCGCCAGCGGCAATGGACAGTCCATGGTCATGTGGGCAGCATGACTGCACCGAATGCTGGTGAATGCCACCAAAACAAGTTTGGGATCATCTTATTTGTTCAGAGAAATGCAAAGCAATGCCTCTGGAAAGATGCGTGGAATCTCCTTCCTGGAGACTTTCTATACGATAATTTTGGGACTGGAATCAGTCTGAGTATTCTATAGTAGTATATGAGTGATTATACACTGTCTGTGCCTATTCACAATCTTGGATAGATCCCGCGGTGTTTTTTTTTTCTTCCAGCTCTGCTGGTTCTACTGATAACAGGCACGGCAGACTTTGATAAAACAGGATGCGCCTTGGAAAAGACTCCAGGTTTCTAGAATGTATGGAGAGAAGGTTGGTTACTGTGTAGGGTCGAAAGGAATAGTGCACAGAAGTACACTGAACACGCATGGATCTGCTCTGCACCAAAGAAAATGAGGATCTAGTGGAGGCTGAGTCTCCTGTGTGAGACCAAAACAGTAAGGGAAACTACAATTATGGGAAGACTTTACAGGAGGTCACGACGGAAACTTCTCTTACATGATCGGCTAATGGCGGTTGTGGACTTTCGTATACTGGAGGCCCTCACTGTAGCCATGTCAATCACTAGCATCAATCATAGAACGTGGAAGAGCCCACAAGGGGACCATCCCAGGGTTCGCAACCTCCCGCCCAATACAGAGAATCCCCACACTCAACGTTATCCCAAAAGATGCGCCCGACTCCTCAACTCTCTGCGATGACTACCTCCACAGGGGTAAGGAGACTCCACTACACTCCGAGGAAAGGGACGTTTGTTCCACTGCTCGGCACATACACCACTTATCTGCTCAGGCAGTTCTTTCCTTAATCGTATGATGGTGGAATCTTTTTTCCTATTGTATCGCGGTCATGACTCCAATGTCCAGGGTCCTGTTGAATAACTGTTGAAATTAATTCTGCAACTACAAGCTGCCAAATTACTCATAGCTTTTATGAAGAAGCCTTGGTCCTAACTTGGTTTTATCCAGCGCTCAAGCTGCATATGGTTATTCGTTGCATTACTAAGCTCTGGACCTCCATATTCTCACAGCTTTCTTTATCCATGTATTCATAGAGCCTATCCTAGCAGTTTGGAAAATATGCAAAAATATATCAATTCCAAAGACAATTGTCACACCTTTTGTTTTCATTTATGTCTAACCGGACACTGTCTCATATGCCATTTTCCTGTCAGTTTAGGAGAATTTTATGTGAGTCATCCACTGGAGTTTTTGGGTATCTGCTATGGGTCATGGAACCACACCCAATGGAACCACGGTCACCACACCACCCACTGTATTTCACAGGTATTTTTTTACATCAGTTTTATTACAATTATCTGCCGAGTTTTTTGTATTAAACGAACGCTTAGTTACTATTACTTTCTAATTCCTCTGTTTCACAAAATATTGTCTTATTCTTCGAGTTTAGAAACTGATTTGATTGTCAGCATGTCCTGAGATCTTCAGAATATGATGGATGGGCTTATATAACTTAGGAAAATAAAAAAAACGACTCAATCCATAAGAATAAATAAACATATGAAAATAAAAAATGCTCCATAGATTGTAGCCTCAATGATGTTACGTTCATGAAACACCTGCAATGTTTTAACTGTTTCGAGAACAGTAAAAGCTGGAGTAGAGAGCCAGGAGCGGTGACTGGTTTGAAGCTATTGTTGGGCTACAACACGGAGATCAGGGTTTATTTTGTTTACTCCATTAATCTCGCTCCTGCTATTGTGGAAAAACCCCATCTGGAGTGACTAATATTTTTTAATTTACACTTTTTCAGTGACTCATAATATATATAACAAAAACCACCCAATAAATCGTTGATAAGGTAACAATGCTCATACGAGTCGTTTGTATGTGTGGGCCTTCTGATTATCTGATCTGCTGATTGACCCCGTTCTTGATCGGGTGTTATTGGAAAAGATGTATTTCATAAGAGGATGTTCTGTGTGACATCTCATGTAGAAGCTGTAGTTTTGTGTGTGCTTATAGAATTGTACTCTTCTCTAATTCACTGAGACTAGCAACACTCCCAGGACTTCTGTAGGGTGAGCCATTGCGTTAAGTATCAATATAATTATTTAATTATTATCCTATTTGTTTTAAATGTGAATTAAAATTTAATTGTATATGTTATTGTTGATGGGGAGGGCGTGTAGGGTTATTTTATAACTATTTTAATTTTGTAGTATTCTATCTTTGTACTGTGTTTATTTTAATTAAGCTTGCTTGATTGCTTTGGAGACGCCGGTGTCGGTATAAATAATTACAATATGTTTGTTTGCCAGGTATTCTTATTCCGCACTATCACGTATGATTAGTGGCAGATCAGTGACAGCATTCACCCAAGAAATTCTTTGCTCGCTTGCTCCAGGAATTGTCGCCCATTCCCTCCTTCTGTCCAGCAGGAATGTCAACATGTTCTCGTTTGGCAAAGCATGACTTAGAAAGCAGAAATTCTAAATTTAATAGTCGTGATTTTCAAAGCTTTTATTTGGCTCATGCCTCGCTATACCTTTTTTCTGGATTCCATGTGGACCTACAAACTGTCCTCCTTATGCGCCTGTTTACATACAATATTGGTTCACCTGCGACTGAGTTAGTTAAATATGAGTTTTAAAAACAAAACTTAATGGCTCTACATGCCTTCCCAACTTATCCCAGACAAAACCGAGTGGCATCCCAATGTGGTCACGATGGCAACAGTCATTTATATGAGAATAGCGCACTAAAAGCTAGGACGAGAGACGGCCCCAGCAGTGCCAAGCAGTATTTATTGCTTTTTGCCTGATGCTCTGGGCACCATGGGGAGAAAAAGAAGGCGAAAGGTTTGTCCATTCCTTCATGGTCACCCCCGGGCGCCGAACTGTGGTCATGCTAGATGGGACCCAATCTTCTCAGGCTTAGGGCTCTGTGGGTCTAATCCGCCCCAAGTGTCCAAGAACGTATGGGTACTTAGTGCGTCTCACCCCAAGAACAACACACCTTAAACACAGACCTATCATCCCCAAGTGAGGCTCCTGTTTTTCAGCCCAAAGGCCTGGAGTCTGTGGTTCTGGAGGATCTCCCACCAGAAAGTCAAGGAGCCCCACTTCTTCCTGGCCTTTGCTCTCAGTGGCTGAAGCTGGAAAGTCTGCATTCAAAGGGATCTTGTAGTTAAAGTGGTTTCAAATTGCACTTTTTCCACAGTGAAGATGTCCCCCTCCCAGTGTTTTTTCATCTTCAGAATTCAAAGCCTAGAAAATCACCATTGAAAGGGATCTGAACTGCCCTGGATCCATCCCATACAATTTTGGGATCTGTGGTTTTGTGAAGCACCACCAGCACTCTTTGGCAAAGAAAGCTAAAGGCCTTGTAAAACTACAACTCCCAGGATTCTACAGAATGTCACTACAACACTTAAAGTACTATCAAACTGCATTATTTCTACACTGTAGATGCACTCAAAGACCCTGGACCCTGATGCGTGCTGTAATTCCATCCTATGGAATCCTGGTATTTGTAGTTTCACAAGGTCTTTAGCCTCTTCTACCAAAGAGGGTTGGTGCCTCACATAACTACACATCCCAAGATTCTGCAAGATGATGGAGCCATGGCCATTAAAGTGGTGTCCAACTCCATTCTTTCTACGGTGTAGATCCAGCCCTGGGGTCTACCGCTCTTTGCAGAGGTTTAGATATTTCCTGTCTATTCATAGGTTCACACGCATTCTATTGTCTTGGCCAAATAATCATGGAGTTGGAAGAGAGCCCAAGTGCCATCCATCTGACCCCATTCTGCCATGCAGGAACTCACAACCCAAGCCCTCTCTGTGACAGATGGACGCCCAGCTGCCCTTTCAAAACAGCCTCCAAAAGAGACCTCATTCTCCCTATCTGGGCCTAAGAAGGTCAATATGGTCTGTGGCACTGGGTCCAGAGCCCAAAGGACCCTTAGGGACCTTTGACTTTCAGCCCTACATCGCCACTGTCTCACCTGCTTGGAGGAATTTCAGTCAGACTTGGTGCCTTAGAATTGGAGGACTGGTATAAAAAGGTATGGAAATTAGCGATTAATGATAAATTCACATGCAAATTGAAAGTAAAAAGTGGATTATAGAAAAGAAGTGATTTTGACAGAATTTGGAAAGAATTTGTTAAGAAAGTTTTGAGAAAAGAAGATGGAAGATTACCTCCACAAGAGGAACTCAGATCTTGGATGGAATATAAGGGCGAAAATGGCTCTCGGGAAGAGGAGCACCGAGGTGGGATATTAAAAATTGTAATAGACTGTAGGAAATATATATATATATATACACACACACACACACACACACACACACACACACTGTATATACAGAATTATTATATTATATTATTTGATTTTACCTGTTGGCTAGATAATACATTGTCTATATTATATTTGGTCTGTTTCCTGGCTTCACATGAAGTTTTTACTTGATGACTGAGATACAACTATTAACATCCCATCTGTATATATTATATAGGAAATGTAATCTCAGAGTCATATGCAATAATCTTTGAGATTTCTGGGAGAAGAGGAGAGGACCCAATAGACTGGAGGAGGACAAATGTTGTCCACTCTGCTTTGATAAGAGCTTACAATTTTAAAGTGGGGCCATTTCCTTTGGCCATTGGGAAGAGGAGGAAATAGAAGTTCTACAAAACTGCTGGTGGAGGCACGCACCTAATGGCGCGCAAATTTTTCATTTCACACTCATTTTTATTTTTTATAGTTTAGTAGGGTTTGGAGTACACAGGAAAAGGTCACCTTGGCACAGTGCTGGAGGTCATCTTCAATTTTACACTTTCTGTTCACTGCTTCTTTAAGGGGCTTCTGGGGACTTGCTCAGAGGAAGTGAAACAGAGACTTGCCTTTGGAACTAGCTAGTAGCAAGGAGCTCTGTTCATAACTACAGTGATACCCCAGGATACGAAATCACCGCCTTACGAAATTTCCGGGATACGAAAAAATCCCATAGGAAAAAACTGTTTCGGGTTACGTTTTTTTTTTTTTCGGGTTACGAAAAAATTTTTTGGTGCTTTTCAGCGCTTTTTCGCACGGAATCGCGGCTTCCAGCGCTAGCGCCTATGGCTTTTTCGGCTTACGAAGGATTTCGGGTTACGAACGGCACCGCGGAAAGGATTATTTTCGTAACCCGGGGTACCACTGTATAGTCCCAGTTGACTGAGCTCACTAACAGGGCAGGGGTTCTTTACACTAATATTTAGCAGGGGAAGCCCACAGTCTTGTTTCAGTGCCTCCTTAAGACTTCTCAATATGGACACTGAAGAACCTGCTGCAGTCACCTGCATCACTTGTGGGATGTTTGTCTTCTTGCCTAGGGATATGGGGAACTTCACCTGCCCCAAGTGCAAGTTGGTAGCCCTATTAGAAGAGAAAGTACAGCAGCTGGAGGCCCAGGTCGCTACACTTCAGCATCATAGGGAGGAAGAGGTTTTTCTGACCAGAATGGACCAGACGGTCCTGGACAGGAAACACACAGAGGAAGTTGCTGGGGAAGAGGAGGTCACTTCACACACAACAGAAGTAGATATTGGAGGAAGGTCACACACAGAAGTAGGGAAACCAGGGAACATTCTGTAAGCTTACAGCTACAGAATCGATTTCAATCTCTACTATTAAGGATGATGAGGAACAGTAGCAGGGACAGACCTCAGGGACAGAGCAGGGGACCCAGAGAGCTCCACCAAAGGGAACAGCCGCTGCTAAGCCTTGGAGGAGGCGTGTGGTGGTCGTGGGGGACTCCTTGCTGAGAGGCACTGAACCAGTGGTTTGTGGGCCTGACAAGATGTCTTGGGAGGTGTGCTGTCTCCCTGGGGCAAAGATCCGTGATGTGACAGAGAGGCTGACAAGACTTGTCAAGCCCACTGACCATTACCCCTTTCTTTTGATTCATGTAGGAACCAATGATACTGCAAGGCACAGCCTTCAGGATATCATAAGGGATTATGAGGCTTTAGGTAGGAAGTTGAAAGAGGTGGATGCACAGGTTGTCATCTCCTCTATTCTCCCAGTTGAAGGGCATGGTCCAGGAAGGGAGAAGAAAATAGCGGATGTAAATGACTGGCTCAGTAGATGGTGCTGCCAAGAACGATTTGGATTCTTGAATCATGGTCTGAGGTTCCATGAGGAGGGATTTCTGGCAAGGGATGGGTTGCATCTCACACCAGTTGGCAAAAACATTTTTGCCAATAGCCTCAAGAATTTGATCAGGAGGGCTTTAAACTGAATTATGTGGGAGAGGGAGACAGTATTCTGGAAGCCAAAAGGGCTGGAGAAAATAGGCAAACTGACACAGAGGGAACAAGCCAAACAGTGCAAGGACCCAAAAGTGAGAAGCAAAAAATCTTGCACAGGCAGAAAGTCAAGAGGACACATGGTCTGCGATGTCTCTACACTAATGCACAGAGCATGGGAAACAAACAAGATGAACTCGAACTGCTAGTACAACAAAGCAAATATGATATAATAGGCATCACTGAAACCTGGTGGGATGAGTCTCATGATTGGAATGTGGAAATAGAGAAGTATAACCTTTTCAAGAGAAATAGGCCAAACAGGAAAGGAGGAGGAATAGCACTATATGTCGGAGATATTTACACCAGTGAAGAGATCCAGGACATCAATCCTGGAAGCCAGGTGGAGAGCATCTGGATAAGAATTAAAGGGGAGGGAAACAACGTTATTGTGGGAATCTGCTACAGACCCCCAAGTCAGACTGAGGAATTGGATGATGTCTTTCTAGAACAGATAACCACATATTCAGAAAAGAGAGATGTAATAGTAATGGGTGACTTCAACTATCCTGATATTTGCTGGAAGTCAAACTCAGCCAAATCCTCAAGGTCTAGCAAATTTCTCACTTGCCTTGGAGACAATTTCATTGTCCAAAAGGTGGAAGAGGCAACAAGGGGATCAGCTATTTTGGATCCGATCCTAACCAACAAGAATGACTTGGTTAATGGAGTGCAAGTGGTGGGATCCTTAGGTGGAAGTGACCATGTTCTCCTGGAGTTTGTTATACAATGGAAAGGAGAAGCCAGGCATAGTCAGACACACATTCTAGACTTTAGGAGAGCAGATTTTGGTAAACTTAGAGAAATACTGGGGGTGATCCCATGGTCAACAATACTAAAAGAGAAAGGAGCTCAAGATGGATGGGAGTTTCTTAAAAGGGAGATTCTGAAGGCACAATTTCAAACAGTTCCAATGAGGAAGAAAAATGGGAGGTGTCTCAAGAAACCAGGATGGATGACTAAGGAACTTTCAACTGAGCTAAGATTAAAAAGGGACATGTATAAGAAATGGAAAAATGGGAAAATCACCAAAG
>NC_056523.1:11987600-11999509 GCF_019175285.1 Sceloporus undulatus
TCCTTATATGTGGAGACTAGATGGGCCTCTCCTTGGCCACTGGGCACCTACAGAAAATACAGATGGTGGAGTTGTGAATGTGCAGAAATTCATTTGGTTTTCACCCCAAGTCTATCTTGAGTGATATTAGACCCAACCACAACCACACAAAATCCATTGTGGTCACTATACGGATTCAGATATGTATGTATGACAAAGATGTATTCTTTTTTTAATGTAAATAGAAATAAACATTATTATAAAAAATCATTGTGGTAGAATCCGGAGACATTGCCATGTTAGTCTGGAATGGGATCTTGTAGTAGCACCTTTGAGACTAACTGTGCAGGAGAAGTTAGAATCATAGAATCATAGACTTGGAGTAGACCCACAATGGCCATCCAATCCAACCCATTCTGCCATGCAGGAATACACAATCAAAGCACACCCAACAATTCAGTCCATGCTTTTGAGGAAGTAAACCCAGTCTACAAAAGCTTATGCTACAACCTCTTTTCCCCAGTCTCAAAAGATGCTGCAAGATTCCTTTGCAAACGAAAATTCATAGTGCCAGCTTTTAAAGCTCACAGGTTTCTTCTTCATCAGGCAAAGACGATAAGCAAGCAAAGGAAGGAAAGGTATGGAGCTAGAGTCATGGTATCTACATTTTATTTTGAAGATGGTCTTCATGGCTCTACTCTTTAGTCCCCTCCTCTGCCATGACAAAAATCCACGATCACCTCCAGAAAAGGTCCTACCTGAGCTGTTTTTGCTCCTGGCCTTTTTGCTTTCTACTTTTTCTTTCTTCTGAATTGAGTGGTGGAGGTGGACCCCATCTTTTACCCTGAAAGAGGAAAAATGGAAAACAAACAAGGGGAACATTACTCTTTTCTATCAGAGATCTTCTTCAGACAACTCTAGGGAAAGAACCAAGGCATGAAAAGAATACAGTCAAGAGAGGGAGGGAGAAAAAACAAGATTATCACAGGATTATCTGTGTATCATCTGAGAGAGTGTCAAGCCTGATTCCTCACTCTCATACCCCCCAACATTTCAAGATGAAATCTAGGACACATGTAGCCAAGAAACATCAGAGTGTGGTCAAGATGGCAAAAGTGATTGAAGAACAAATAATTTAGGAAAGACTGCCAAAGTTTGCTTTTGCCTGAGCCTACTGGGAAGGGCAAACTTCTGCTCGTTCCTCTCCTCTATTAACCTACTATTGCACTTGAACTTGCCCAAAGGAAAGGGATAAATCCAAAGCCACCAGGGAGTACATCAGATTCCACTTTCTGTGGGCCACTTCTGGCTGCAGCAGGGCTGGATAGGGGTTCCCTACTACAAGGGTTTTCGGAGGCATCCTACCTGGATCACAAGTCACCTAAAAGCAGGATTTGGGGGAACACAAGCACACACAAGTTTTTAAAAGAACAAAACAACCCCCCTTTTTTTAAACTGTTGTTGTTGTTTTGTTTAAACCTTTTTTTTTGTATTGATGTTTTATTAGTCTATTAGAACATTATCCATTGCACCAAATGCATCTGAGGAAGTAGGCTTCAGTCTAGGAAAGCTCATGCTGCCAACTTCTTTCTTTCATTTGGTCTCAAAGGTGCTACAAGATCGCTGCAAACAAATAAAACATTAAATTGACAAGTTGGAAGCCTGTATGTAGGAGGACTAAACCAAGACAAGACTGAATCAGGAACTTAAGCAGAACAACCTAGTGCAGATGTTGTGGCCACTGGCTTAAATGATCATTCTTCTTTTAAAAAGGGCTCTTTTGGTCCCCTCGAAGGTAATAATCCACACACACAACCCTTGGCTTACCTTTCCCTCCCAGCAAGCCCCTCTCTCCCCTCCCTTGTTTGCAGAATTTCTTCTTCTCTGTGTACTTTCCTTTGCTTCCACCTCCAGGACTGCACTTTCTCTATTAAAGGGACAGGTGTTTCCGACGGGATCTTTTTTAACCGTTGCCACCGCTCCTTGTTTGGCTTCTGCCAGTTCTTGGGTGCTGCGGGATATGTCCGGCTTCCCAGAAGTGGTTAGGCAGAGTTTATGTCGCGCAGTGTGTTTGGCCCAGTATTGTTTTTTTTAATACTTTTTTAAATATTTTATTGATTAAATACAAAACCTACAACAAGCATAACCACACACATAAAGAAAAAACAAAACAAAACCAGAAAACAAAAAATACAAAACAGTAACACCACCATAATCACATTAAACAAAAACGACTTACATTTAAAAAACCCTTCCCTTCCTTCAAATTAAAGACATCTGTGTTTGTGTACTTTCTTCATTACTTCCTATCTTTATTACAGATTATTGAAAGCTATCCCTTCAATGTTGTTAATATTGTGTGTAATTGTCTCCATTACAATTATAAGTTGTAGCATTATGTAACATTCAGCTAACGGATACAAATTTGCAATATCCTCTTGAATAACTTTTTCCTGCCCTATCCACCCATCACTGACACCTCACTCGGTCTTTTCTTGGTACATCAATCAATTTAGTCCAAACTGACTCGTCCTATTATATACACTAAGCACACCATTATGTTTAACCATCTTATCCCGAGCTAAATTTTTATCTTATTCTTATTCTATTCTTCTGTTGCTTTCTTATTTGCCTTTTACAATGCTCTATTATGGGTGCCCATTCCCTCCCATCTTAGCTCCTCACCATCCCTCAATATATTGTAAGTCTATCTGATTCTAGCATATCAAAACACTTTCAAGTACCAATCTGATATGAGTAGGGCTTCTTTATTTTCCATCTTCTTGCAATCACCACCGAGCAGCTGTTATCATATAAAAAAATATAAAAGTATTGTTTTTTAAGGTTGTAAGAGTCCCAGTCTTGGAAGAAGGACAGGATTAAATAATATAATATAATAGTTTATTATATTATATTAATTAATTAATTATAAATTATTATTGAAAAATATAATATATATGTTTATTTATAATTATATTATAATTCTTATTCTGTTCTAATTATACTGTAGTAATTATATATTTATAGATTATATTATTTTAATATAGTAATTATAATATAATTATAGAATATATAATTGTAGAATATCAGATATATATAGTATATATATATATATATATATATATATATATATATAAAACATCTGGGGCAAAAGAAATCCTGTAAGATTTTGTTGTTGCTGCTGTTGTTTGCTCTTGTTGTGTGCCTTCAAGTATTTTCTGACCAAAGGCCAACCTATTACTGCGTTTTCTTGGCAAGATTTGTTCAGAGGAAGTTTGCTGCTGCCTCCCTCTGAGGCTGAGAAAGTGTGACTTGCCCAAGGTTATCCAGTGGGTTTCCATGGCTGAGTAGGGATTCAAACCAGATTTTTTTGTTGTTGTTATTGTGTGTCTTCCAAATATTTCTGACTTAAGGCAACCCAAAGGTCATGGGGTTTACTTGGCACAATTTGTTGCATGGCAAAAACCTTTGCCTTCCTCTGAGGCTGAGAGAGTGTGACTTGCCCAAGGGTTCACCCAGTGGCCATGAAATCCTGGGAGTGAACTTAGGCAAGTCACACTCTCTCAGCCTCCTCAGGGGGAAGGCCATTGCAAACCTCCTCCGTACAAAATGTGTCAAGTAATATTTTATTACAGTAATTTTATAATCCTGTTTGTGGTTTTAGGTTGTGCGCCAACTAGACAGACTTTTGTTTCTGTTTTGGATCATTGTTTTCCCTCCTTTGTAAAGTGCTATGTAAACCCTATAATAGGATAGGGTTGTAGTGTTGTGAAACATTTAGCCTTTTCTGTCAGAGAGAGCTCTGGTGCCGCAGTGAACTACAATTCCCAGGATTTCCCTAGCATTGAGCTAAGGCAGTTAAAGTGGTTTCAAACTGGATTATTTCTGCAGTGGGTTTTATGTGGCTGAACCAGGATTTGAACACTGGTCCCCAGAGTCCCAGTCCAGTGCTGAAACCAGTATGCAACACTGTCTCACAAAACTAGAATTCCCCAGCATTGAGCCTATGGCAGTTAAAAGTGGTGCCAAACTGCATTATTCCTGCAGTGTGGGTGCAGCCTTTAAAAAAGAACTACAGTACTACTGTACTCCTCTTCCATGCTACAGATCTTTGCTGCCAGTAGTCTAGTTTGGCTTCAGTCATGGGACAGGAAACGGAAACCAAGCCTTTTGGGGGGGGGAGCAAAAGAAAGGGGTGCAGCTGCAAAAGGGATCCTTCCCAAACTGCAGCCCTTCTGTACTTAGGGAGACCAAGCCCTCCTGGGAAGCAGAAAAGAAGGAAGGGAGGGAGATAAGAAGGGGCCAGGTGAGTTTCATGTTGCAAAGAAGCTTGTAAAATGTGAGCTAGACAATACAACTGTTATGTGGATTTGCAATTGATTTACTGAACAATTCCAAAGGGTGCTTAGCAATGTCTCCTTTTCATCCTGGAGAGAAGTGACCAGTGGGGTCCCACAGGGCTCTGTCCTGGGCCCAGTGCTTTTCAACATCTTTATCAATGACTTGGAAGCACATTGGAAGCATTCTTATCAATTTGCAGATGACACCAAATTAGGAGGAATACAAATACTCCAGAGGAAGGATCAAAATCAAAAGGACCCCCTTGTGTTCTCACATGAATAGGTGTACTTTTTGTGTGTGTGTGTGTGTATGCTCAACCAAAATACAGGGAGAAATGTAAGGTACTGCACTTAGGGCAGAAAAATGAAATGCACAGATATAGGATGGGGGACACCTGGCTGAATGAAACTCCGTGTGAAAGGGATCTGGGAGTCCAAGTAGACCACAAGTTGAACATGAGTGAACAGTGGGACGCAGCAGCTAAAAAGGCCAATGCGATTCTAGGCTTCATCAATAGAAGTATAGTGTCTAGATCAAGGGAAGTAATAGTGACACTATATTCTGCTTTGGTCAGGCCTCACCTGGAATACTGTGTCCAGTTTTGGGCATCACAATTAAAAAAGGGTATAGAAACTGGGGCAATGTCTGAAGGAGGGCGACAAAATGGTGAAGGGTCTGGAAACCATGCCCAATGAGGAACGACTTAGGGAGCTGAGTATGTTTAGCCTGGAAAAGAGATGGTTAAGGGGTGATATGATAACCCTCTTTAAGGGGTGTCACATTGAGAATAGAGGAAGCTTGTTTTTGGCAACTTCAGAGAGTAAGACATGGAGCAATGGATTCAAATTATAGGAAAAAAGATTCCACCTGAACATTAGGAGGGACCTCCTGACAGTAAGAGCTGTTCAAGCATGCTTTGACTGTGATTTCCTGCATGGCAGGGGGTTGGAAAGGATGGCTCTTATGGTCTCTTCCAACTCTACGATTCTATGTTATCAGGTGGAAGAAGGACTATATATGTCTATTTATGTCTCTCTGTGTGTATTATATATATATATATATATATATATATATATATAGAGGCAGAAGGACAATGGGGTTCAGAAGAATGAGATGGTCAGGGAGGAACCCTGGGTCTGTTGGAGAAATAGGCTTTTTCTGCATTTGGGTGGAAAGGTAGGAAGATGGAGTAGATCCTTGGTGGTCTCAGTTGAGGTGGTGGTGGTGGTCTCTCCGTTTTTACATGCCTGGCATTTTATTTGGTGCTCATCCATATCAAAGTGAGCATTTAATATTTTGTGTCCTCACTGGGTATGCAGCATTTAACTGCACAGTATTTAAAAATGTAAACTCACAAGTTTCTTGTCTCTCTTCTGCTCATTCACTTTCAAGGAAATATGTTCTTTGGTGCCTCTTACAATTTGGGTGCATTTATGTCTGAGTACAGTCAGCCCTCTGTAGCTACAGATATATATATTTTTTAATCCACCGATCCAAGTTTATATAAATTCCAAACAGCTAACCTTGATTTGGCCATTTTATATAAGGGACACCATTTTACTACCCATTGTATTTAAGGGGACTTGAACATCCATGGATTTTGGTATCAACTGCAGGTGGGGGTCCTGAAAATAAATCCCAGTGAATACCAAGGGGCCATTTTATTGTACTGTGTTGCACTGTATTGTATTTTACTCCCCCCCCTATAGGATTGTGGTCAAGAGTTGTTGTTTTTCGGTGCCTTCAAGTTGGCTGAGAGTGTGTGACTCACCCAAGCACATAGAATCCTAAAGCTGGAAGAGATTCCCAAGGGTCATCCAGTCCAACCCCATTCTGCCATGCAGGAACACAGAGTCAAAGCACACTCGACAGATGGCCATCCAGCTTCTGTTTAAAATCCTCCAAAGAAGGAGATGCCACCTTTTACCATCAGAAAATTCTTCCTAATGTTTAGATCATCCAAGGCAGATAAGCAAGAGAGGATTTGAATCCTTGAGTCCCATTTTAGGAGAAAGGCGGGATATACACCCCTTAAATAAACAGCCTGATCTCCAGAGTCGTAGGCTGCAGCTGCACTACAGAAATAATGCCGTTTGACAACCACGTGAACTGCCATGGCTCAGTGCCATGGAATTCTGGGATTTGTAGTTTTGTGGGATATTTAGCCTTCTCTGTCAGAGAGCTCTGGTGTCACAACAAACTACAGTGCCCAGAATTCTGTAACATTGAGCCATGGCAGTTAAAGCAGCATCAAACTGGATTATTTTGGCATTCTAGATGCAGATGCAGTCCTGCGCTCAGACTACTACATCATGCTGGGTCTCTAATTTAAGAGCAGTAAGAACAAAATCCCATCCTGCTTGCAGGGCCTGAAGAAAATTTGGTGTAATCCAGGAGTAGGCATTTGTGAGCAGGAGCCCTGCTGGTTTGGGGAATCCTATTTCAGGGCTTCTGCATCCATAATTATGCATTTATGTGTTGAGGTTTGGAATTTTTTGAAGAATTGGAATTGGGTTATTCCAGTTGGCGGATCTTGCTGCTCCCACCAAAAGTCTAAAGTCAGCTCCCCGCAGGTACTGTAATTCCCTTTCCCCAAAGAATGTATTTGTGAATTCAAATAAGGTCTTTCCAAGACTGAGATTTTATTTGATGGTAATACAGGTTGAGTCTCCCTTATCTGGAATTCCAAAATTCAAAATATTCCTAAGAGACTGAGAGACAGACACTTTTGAGAGACTGACACTTTTGCTTTTTGATGGTATCGTATACACAAACTTTGGCGAGGTACAGACCACCAGAAAGAGGTGCCAGGGAGGCACCTCTCTTTGCTGCGCAGGAGTGCTGCAGCATACAAATTGTGCAGCAGAAAAGAAGCTCCAAAAAGTGGCTCCCCTTTGTGGTGCCGCAAAGCGCCAGAGATGGCGCAGTTACGTCACAGCTGCGCAGTGCCATTTGGAGGTGGCACAGCTGCGACATCATCGTTACATGCACCGTCTGTATAATGCTGCATAATGGTGGTGCATGCACAACATGCTAGGGTTGCGGGAGGTGTGCACTTGCCACTCCGAGGCAACCCTAGCAATTCGTGGACACGCCACAAAGGGCCCATCTGTACAGGGCCTTTGTTTCATGTTCAAAGTTATTTAAAATATTGTATAAAAATACCTTTAAGGTATGTGTATAAGTGTGGTTTAGTGGTTTGAGTTTTGGACTGAGACTCTGAAGATCAGGGTTTGATTTCCTCCTTGGCCATGAAACCCACTGGATGACCTTGGGCAAGTCACACTCTCTCAGCATCAAGGGGAAGGCAATAGCAAACTTCCTCTGGACAATCTTGCCACGCAAAGCCCATGATAGGTTCATTTTAAGGTCACCGTAAGTTGGATATGATTTGAAGGCACACAACAATAACAAGATGTATATGAAACAAAATATGAAAGAAATCAACTTTTGTGTTTAGACACCAAGATACCTCATTTTGTGTGTGTGTGTGTGTGTGTGTGAGTGAGTGAGAGAGAGAGAGAGAGAGAGAGCAAACACAGGTATTCAAAATCCCCAAAAATCCAAAATCCGAAACACTTCTGGTCCCAAGCATTTCAGGTAAGGGAGACACAGTCTGTAAATACATTTCCTTCCCTCAAATCTCAGTTGTTCTTATGCATCAAAACACTGTCTTTGTTTTTATGTTTCTTGTTGAAGCATGTTTCACACCATTGCCTCTACAATATGTCTGGATATCACTTTTCATTTTCAAATCTGCTGAGTGGGAGCTGACAAATATAAGATACTGCACTTAGGTAGAAAAAATGAAATGCAAAAATGAAATGGATTCAAGCATTCATGGCTGGGTCCTCTCCTTTCTTCTCCCGCTGAGCCTTGCCCCACTCACACCATCTCTTCGGCATTTTAAAGGATCACAGGCGAATGTCGTGGCCCATTTCTGCCCAAAAGCAGATATTTGGGAAAGGTGTCACCTGGTGCTGTCTGCACCCCTTTAGTGATGCTACTGTGTGAGATTATGACATTGAACTAGATAGGCTTTTGGTATGACCCAGCTCCAGACTGACTCTTCTAGTGGTTTTATGGGTTGAGGAATTATTTGTTCACTTATAGAAATACACAATCAGAAGTGGAGAAAAGTTACAGGGAGCCTGAATAGCTCCTAGCAGTAAAGTGTTGCTAGTGGCAGTAAAATGTTAGGTAACAGAGGTACATTGGGTCCTAGTTATCCGCTGGGGTTTGGTTCCAGGACTCCCTGTGGATAACAAAATCCATGGATGCTCAAGTCCTATGAAATACAATGGCATAGTAAGATGGTGTCCTTATATAAAATAGAAAATCAAGGTTTGCTATTTGGAATTTATACTTTTTTGAATATTTTCAAGTCGTGGATGCTTGAATCCGTGGATAAAAAATCCATGGATAAGGAGGGCTACCTGTAGTTAAAAACCCCCAAACCTACTGGAAAGGGGCAATTTGGAAGGAAGAAAAACAGAGTGAGATGTTTAAACTCTTACAGTGGCCCCTTGGTATGTGGACCTCGCCATGGATACCAAAATCCATGGATGCTCAAATCCCTTGGAATATAATGACGTCCCTTATATAAAATAACAAAATTAAGGTTTGCTTTATGGAATGTATATATATTTGAATATTTTCAAGCCATGGATGGTGGAATCCGGGAATAAAAAAACCATGGATATGGAGGGCCAGCTGTATACATTATTCCTCACTGTAGGAAAAAGAGAAACTTTAGCCCATTTTCGAGAAACCAAGAGGGGTTAGGAGCAACCACTTTCTGCTGCCAGAGCAAGATCTGTATGGATTAGGTTTGACAATTTCTCAAATCATATAAACATGTGTGAAGTGTGGGCTTGTTTTTCCAGATTTTCTCTCTCTCTCTCTGCCGTTGGCCTTTTACTCCAAGCCAGATGGTATCTGCGACAGAGAAATGGTTCATCTGTGAATTTTTTCCCTTTCTTTGTTTCTCTCTTTTCCCCTTCATAGAGTACACACTGAAGTCTTCCTCTCAATCCAAAAGGATGCAAAGAAAGGGAGAAAAAAGGGCTGCAGAAGAAACAGCTAAGGTAGGAGATCTTCTGATGCTGCAGAGGGGTTTGTTATGGGCAAAGGAAGAACTAAACAAAGACCCAAAAAAATTATATGAATTTACACACACACACACACACACACAAACAACGCACACACAAATCCTCTTACATCTATATCTTCTGCAGGGTTTGCATGGCCCCAGAGACGGCCTTTTGCTTTCCAGTCTCAAAGAGAGAAGAGGATCTGTACCAAAATCATTCTCCTTGGAAGAAATGCCCAGAAAGATACCCTTCATTCAGGTCAGCCGTCATACCCTCCTTGCGACTGGAATTCTGTCCTAGTTTTGCACTGGGGAATCTGACATTATTGATTCATAAGTGGAGGAGGAATGATTTATTCAGCCCGGAATTGGAAGCAACGTGTGCTTTGTTACAAACTTAACATACAGATCTGTTTAACTCTAACATTAAATACACATTCTGAAAAAGCACATGGCTTTTAGACCAATTTTTCTCAGGTGATCTGATACGGAGGACAAGCCATTCCTGTTTTACAGTGTTCCAGGGACTATTTGAGCCCATTTGGTACAAGTGTTTTGGGGGGAGGGGGTTGGAAAACTTCCTAGGGACTAATGGTTCAAAGACTTGCACTGGTGAAGGACTTGCAGTCCGCCCTTGGTATCCACAGATTTAAGCATTCACAGGTCAAAAATATTTTTTAAAAATATATACATTCCCAAAGCAAACCTTGCTTTTGCCATTTTATATAAAGCATACCATTTTACTATACCATTGCATTTAATGGGACCTAAGCATTCATGGATTTTGGTATCCATGAGGAGTCCTGGAACCAAACCCCAGCGGATACCAAAGGCCCACTGTACTTTTGAGTAGCAGTACTTTAAACCAGGGTTGGTTGGTTTCAACCAGGTTTAACCCATGGTTTAAACCAAATGATTTTTTTTCCTTTTTAAAAAAAATGATTAGTCATTCTATTTTTTTTAATATGGGTATTGTTAATATTTTTTGTCCTCTTATTGGAAAAATGTTGACTGTTTGAATGTAAACATTTTAACTTTCAACAGTTGGCAGTTATTTATTGGCAGCTGTTCATTGTTAGGCCAGCATCAGTTGTTTCCTTTTAATCACTTTATTTTATAGTTCAAGAAACAAATCCTTCAGTTAACGTAAGTTCAGAAACCACTCTGAGAGTACTGTGGATGTTTTATTATGTATAGTCTCCATGTATTCAGTTTTACTAGGAATAATAAGCAGCAAAAAATGGTGTTTTATTGAAATCATATCAAAGCCTAATAACTTTGGATTGTTAATGTAAGAAAGCATTAAAATATGATGGATCAAGCTTCCTAATACATAAAATAATGTTTCATAATATTAATATAATAACTAGAATTCAGTCCCCCCCCCCATAAATTTAAAATCAGTTACTGTATGGCTATATAGAGAGCCAGTGTGCTGTACTAGTTTGAGTGCAGAACTAGGACTCTGGAGATCGAGGTTTGATTCTCCATTCAGCCATGGAAAACTACTAGGTAACCTTGGGCAAGTCACACTCTCACAGCCCCAGAAAAAAACATGATCAATTTGCTTTAGGGTCGCCATAAGTTGGAAACAACTTGAGGACACATAACATCACCATGTCTATATACTTTGATAGGTTATGGCATCACTTTGGACTATTTCACACGGGAGAATGTATCCCCATCCCAAAAGAAGGAGAAAGTGTAGGGTGATACTTGGTGGTGGGAGATTTGGAGCGGCTAAGTTACTACACAGCTTGTGGCTGAGGGGGAAAGCACCTTTTGGGAGAACCCTTGTTAAGACATGATTTGTCACTGCTTTGTAGTTGCAGGAACCAGTGACGTTTGAGGATGTGGCTGTATATTTCAGTAAGGAGGAATGGGACCTGTTGGATACAAAGCAAATAGCTTTATACAAAGAAGTGATGATGGAGAACTATGAGAATGTGTCCTCTCTTGGTAAGCAAATTCATTAAATGTGGATCCATTTTCTTTTGCATCCCTCATCCCCCCCCCCCCCCCCCCGTCTATCTATTACACTCTCTGCCTTCCCTGCTTCCTCTCTTCTTTAACCCAAGTTTTTCCCCCCAGATTTCAATCTGTCATATATCTGTGGGCTCATATGTCTGTCATTATCAGTGGAGCCCCACTAAGGTCAGGATCATCCAAAGATAGCCTTTGGGGGTTTTTTAAGCCTAGGTGGCCAAGTTCTAGAACCGTTGCTCCAAAAAATTGCCACATAGCCTGAAAAACCCACAAAAAACTATGGTTGCCGGCCACGAAAGCCTTTGACTTCACATCATCCAAAGACTTTTTGCCATCCTAGGCCATCATCTTGTCTGTGGCATGTTAGGCCTTCCCTTGACTGATAAGGTAATGAGACATGACAGAAGGTGACATTTTTAGGGCCTCAGTCGTCTACCATATGGCAAGCTACTGAAAATTTCTATAGAACAATAACCTTTCTGGGTACGTTTGCAGGCCAAATTCCAGTTTT
>NC_056523.1:11999609-12060472 GCF_019175285.1 Sceloporus undulatus
GAGCACTTGGTATTCATTGGTGGTCTGCCACTGAAGTACTGTCCAGGGCTGACCCTGCTTAGCTTCCAAGATCAGAGAGAATCTATATTGAGGGTCACCCAGCAAGCCTACAGGCTTCTGGCCATCTCCTGTTGGAAACAGGATGTTGGATTACATCCACCTTTCACCCTTTTGTTGTTCTGAGTGAGGCTGAAGAAGAGAGAAGCTGCGGGAAACTTTTCTCTTAAATATTTGGTCTCTTACCAGGAAAGAATTGCCAGCTGATGGACTTCTGCCCAGCGAACCCATGTGCCAATGGCGGGACGTGTGTCATCACCTATCCAGTCATCGTCTGCCAATGCCAGCCGGGATTTGAAGGGCACACATGTCAACATGATGTCAATGAGTGTTTTGGAGACACTAACCCCTGCCTCAATGGAGGACGGTGCATTAATAATGTGGGCTCTTTCCGTTGTGTCTGCCCTCCCAACTCCTCTGGTCCCCTCTGCCAGTACCACATGGGGCATTGTTCCCCAGAAGTCTGCCTGCATGGTGGCACATGCCATGATGTGGATGAACGATACCATGGCTGCCTGTGTCTCCCAGGTAAGCAGCGAGCCATAGTGGGCAAAGAATTGGGTTCTGCCCAGATTGGGGTGGAGAACCTCAGCCTCAAGGTGCCAAATTAGCCATTTGGGGTTCCCAGGAGACTTGGAGGTTCACTATCCTACTCTACCCTTGACCTAAGCTAACTATACCCTACCCTTGACCTAAGCTAACTATAGGCATGCTATGTCCACGGAGTATTTTTCTAGACTCATCCTTTTGTTATAAAGGGTCAGTTAGTTTTCAGGCAAAGAATAAAGTATTGGTTATTACCTTGAAAACCCTACATGGTTTGGGTCCAGGTTACTTAAAGGATCACCTCCTCCCATACAATCCACCCCATACATTCAGGTCCTCTGGCAGACATTTATTCTAGTCAGCCAGGACTAGGTTGGCAATCGTCAACCGAAGTACTTTCTCTTCAACTGCCCATAGACTGTGAAATGACCTGCCAGAAGAGGCTTGACACCTGCATACACTGTCTGAATTTAAGAGCATTAAAGACCAGCCTCTTCCAGCAGGCTTGTCCAGACGATTTTTAAATTGTGAATTTTAAATTCTGAATTTTAGATGTGGCTTGTTTTAATGTGAGCACATCTTATTTTTAAATTGATGTGCATTTTAACTGATGTTGTTGTTAAGTGACCTTTTGGAATACAACTCCCACAATTCTTCAGCAATCATGGGAGTTGTAGTCCTAAAAGAATGATTTCCAAAGCTCTGGCACCATCTTGTTCTTTGTCTAAACAAAATGTCTTCATGGGCCCTAACTCACAGATCTTGGAAGAATTGTCCTTTAACCAACTGGCTAACTTCCTCTTTTCCTCCTACAGGCTACACAGGTCAGTACTGCGAAGTGAACCCAGATGACTGTGTTGGGCATCAATGCAGCAATGGGGGCACATGCCAGGATGAACTGGGGTCATATTCCTGCCATTGTCCCCCAGGCTGGACAGGTAAGGTTGATGAGAGTATGCCCACTTTCCTTGCACCCTAATTCACTAAGCCTTCTAACCCTCATTCTCCTTAAAAATCTTTTCAAAGCAATAAACCAATTTATTCGCACCGTCACAATATTCAAATCCTCAGGAACCCAGAGGTGTCATCTGTCACAACCTTGTATTTCTCCAGCTATTCTTGTTTTCTACAGCAGAATCTTCTCCAGTCTGGTAGTCTCTCAACATGGCTGCATCCACACTGCAGAAATAATCCATGTGGACACCACTTTAACTGCCCTGGTTTTGTGAAACACCTATTTAGCCTTCTCTGCCAGAGAGCTCTGATGCCACAATAAACTACAATTCCCAGGATTCTCTAGCACTGAGCCAGGGCAGTTAAAGGGACGTCAGCCTAGATTGTTTCTGCATTGTGGGCACAGGCCATGTTACGTAGAATCTAACTTCTGTCATATTATTCATAATGAGGAGTATCCTTTTGGGTAGTTACAAATGCATAACCACTGTAGTTTTTATTTTATTTTATTTTATTTTAATTGATTTTATGTACAGCACTGTATAAATCTACATATAAATAAATAAATAAATAATAGTTATGCAGCTACACAGTGACTCCCAGCCTTGCCCCTCCATCCCCATGTACTAGGCGGCAGCCACTGAAATTGACAGAGGTCTTTCCCATGTTCATTGGGAAGCAGACGATTGACTGTCCAAACTCACTCCCATGAGTGATCTCCAGTGCAACAGGCAGAAGCAAGATCCCTGTCACATACTCCTCCTCATACCAGCAACCACTCATACAAGGTGGAGTAAGCAATTGGAGAAGGATAGCGGGCTGTATTGGTCCCCAGGGAGACCAATCCCACCAACTGCACCCACCTCCCCTCTTACAAAAAGAAGATTTTTGGTTTTGTCCCCCATGCCTTCTTGAGGGCATGGGGGCATTTCCACTATCTGCCCCCATGGCAGCATGACACTGCACACCTCACCACATGGTGAGCAGCGTCACAGCCCTCCTCTGGCGCTGCTTCCAGATGACGCAGCGCCAAAGGAGCATCAAAAAGCTGCAGCATTCATGGCTATGGCACTGTGGAAAGGCCAAATCAGAGCTGTGACATGTAGCTGCCATGGTCCCAGTTTGGTGCTGAAAGAAGCAGTCTGTTAGCAGCAGTCTGTTCAGCCCCTATGTTCTCCAAACTCTGTATGTATCTGTTTGGTATACTGCAAGATAATAACATGCAGCTCAGTATTGGGAAACAAAATCAGAAATAAAACAGTCAGCATCATAATGCCAGCAAAAGAGGGCTACCACCAGTATCAGAACTTCTAAGAACAATGGATAAAGCAGGATGCCAGGAAATGCATATCTTCCTTAATTATGTATTGTCTTCCTGTTGGTGCAACTGTAAAGCAAAACAACCAATCTGGCTATCAAAGGAATTTGCCTAACAAAAAATAATAATCAAGTTTAGCAGCTGCTTGCCTTGTCCTGTTTATGATGACCACTTGCACATCGCCAAATAAAATTTGCATATGCTATTTAATCTGTATAGATACTAATTTAGAAATACTGATATGCCACATCTCACCAGAGCAGTGGAGACTGTGTGGCTAGTTAACCAGCTGTCCATGCTGTGCTAACTTGTGATGCTTTCCCTTTTTATAGTTCTAAGACAGTTTTACTTTCATGTCGGTGGAGGATGGGATTATGTAATTTTTTGACTAAGTTGTATTTGTATTTGTACATTTTTTTATTGTAACCCACCTTGATCTGTAGGCAGAGATGGGTTAATTAATAATAATAATAATAATAATTTCATAACTGTTTTAACTCTTTAAAACCATTTAATTGTTTTTAATTTTTTTATAGTTAGACTTTTAAATTTTGTATTGTTTTTAAATTGTATTGTCTTTAAATTTGCTGTTTGCTGCTTTCAGTCCCTATGTTTGGAGAAATGGGGGAAGAAATAACAACAACAACAACAACAACAACAATAATAGCTAACCACCTAGATCTGCCCTTACAGGACTCCATTGTCACCTTCATGATGCCTGCCTCAGCAGCCCATGTCACCCAGATGCACACTGTGACACTGACCTCCTGACCGGCCACACGGTTTGCACCTGCCAGCAAGGTTACACCGGAGCCTTGTGCTACGATGACATCAATGAGTGCCAGATGGGTAAAGTGGTCTGACTGTGGGGCAGGAAAGAAGGGAGCGTGGCTATCAAAAAAAATTGTGCCTCTTTGACCATTTTCTGAGGGGCTATTCACAGTGTGAAAATAATCCAGGATGAATCCAGGTTAAATCTCTATTGTTCACATGCATCCCAAGTGCACCTGATTAAATGTGGGGGGGCTGCCCCCCAACCTACTTAATCTGGGATAATTGATATTGTATTTTCCCCCTGAGGTTTTAAAAAAGATCTTCATCATCAGTGGTGTTAATAGTGTGTGAATAGACCCGGGATAAAACTCTGCATACCCAAAAAGGGATTCCAAATGCATTCGAATAACTGTCTCAATCTTTATTCAAATGCTTACACATGTGAGCAACCAAATGTGCAGAGATGTGGATTGATGCAGTTCCATAGTATGAATAACAAACCCAGAATGTGTGAATGAGATGATTTGC
Organism: Sceloporus undulatus; assembly: GCF_019175285.1. Lineage (NCBI taxonomy): Eukaryota > Metazoa > Chordata > Lepidosauria > Squamata > Phrynosomatidae > Sceloporus > Sceloporus undulatus. Next base: position 12,003,787 of record NC_056523.1, read on the forward strand.
ATTGTCATGCTAAAAGAAACAACGTCTGAATCAGTGGCGTCACTAGTGGCGTCACCCAGCATGGTAACTCATGGAGTCACCATACATCTATTGAACTCCTCCCATACCACACCATACAGAATCCTTAGTAATTTTTTTGTATTCATTTACTTATAAATCATAAGTCCCATGTATCACTGAATGTAATGGTAATAGTTGTGACATAAACAACTAGCAGAATTTAACTTATACCTTTAAATTATGATACCATACACACAGAATAAATGTGTTTACATATACATAGTGACATATGGGTAAGGTGAATATTTGGTAAAAGGTTTTTTTTAATAAAAAAATTAATTTAAAAATTGAAATTTAATTAAAAAAACACGGGGCCTCTCTTTTCTCCTCCCACTGACCCTCTCCACACTCATCTCTTCAGCATTTTAAAGAGATACAGGCAAATGCCACAGCCCAGTTCTGCCAAAACGCAGATGTCTGAGGAGCGGTGGTGTCACCCCCTTTAGAGTGTCACCTGGTGCGATCCGTACCCCCTAGTGATGCCATTGGTTTGAACAACTCTTGAGTTACATTTGCTACGGCTAGGGCGGCCTTACTATTGGGCAGGAAAAGACAACTGCTTCAGGCGGCTAATGTTGGGGAAGGAGCATCAGAGACAGTCCTTCAGCCATTCCAAATGGGTTGGTTTAGGAATAGACTGCTTGGGTGTTAGCCCCATTTGGAGGGAAAAGATTAACCTTTGTCCAATCGTCCAATGGACTAACTGGTCTATTGATCCAATTGTACAGTTAAGATTCAAACTACAGGAAAAGAGATTCCACCTAAACATTGGGAACAATGTCCTCACAGTAAGAGCTGTTCAACAGTGGAAGGCACATGCTCGGAGTACAGTGAAGTCTCCTTTGGAGATTTTTAACAGAAGTTGGATGGCCATCTCTCAAAGGTGCTTTGATTATGTATTCCTGCATGCCAGATTGGGCTTGGATGATAGCCCTGGGGGTCTCTTCCAACTTGATGAGTCTATGACGAGCCATTCACCTTCTGTAGAGTTTGCTAGGTAAACCACTGAATTTCTTTGGTCTTCCTAAGACTGGTTTCAGCAAAGTAAGGTAAACATGCCGGCTGCATCTGCACTGCAGAATTAATACAGTTGGACACTGCTTTAACTGCCATGACTCAAAGCTATGTAAGTCTGGGATTTATCATTTTGCAAGCTAGTCTTCTCTATCAGATAGCTCTGACAGAATGAGCTCTACCTTTCCCTGGAGTAAAAACATGTCCACACAGTGATAGCTTAGTAAATAATTTTTTAAAGACAAAAAAACTCCTTAGGATTAACAGGATAATGGCATAAGACTGGAAACATTCCGTTCAAATTCCTTTTAAAATAAGTTTGGAATGTGGTCAGAAGCCATTATGTCAATAAAATAATTTTGCTCTTGCACTGGAATGTGGCTCTGTTACACTATTGTTACCTGAAAAGTAACTAGTTGCAGCTGTGTTGCTTGTAACTTGCTGCTTTCATGTTCAGCATGCTACCTAAAATCTGCTGCCTCAGGCATTTGTCTCCCCTTTGCCTAGAGCACAAGTATGGGCAGAGGATGTGCTGTCTTTGCTTCTGGAAGTAAAAGTATCTTGGCTGAGCCTTTACATTACTGTTTTAGTGTGTGTCTACACTGCAGAAATAATGCAGTTTGACACCACTGTAAGTGCTGTAGCTCCATCCTATGAGATCCTGGGATTTTTAGTCTTGCAAGGTCTTTAGCCTTCTCTGCCAATGAGTGCTGGTGCTCTTTAAAACTACAAACCCCAGGATTCTGTAAGACAGAGCCATGACAGTTAAAGTGGCATCAAATTTCATTATTTCTACAGTATAGATGCACCTTCAGTTAATAGCTATATTTGTTTCATAATTTGTCTCTTCCTTTTGGCACTTTCTCACACCCTCATCAGGTGCAAATCCCTGTGAACATGGCGGAAGCTGTCAGAATACGCTTGGCTCTTTTACCTGCCGCTGCCCTGAAGGCTACACTGGTTCGCGCTGCGAATCCAACCTCAACGAGTGCCTCAGTCAGCCCTGTCATAATGGAGCCTCCTGTCTTGACTTGCTGGGCCAATTCCAGTGCCTCTGCCCTTCAGGTAAGGAGATAGATGTGATGGATGTGATAGTGATGCTGGTAGCACAGTGTAGTGGTCTGACTTTCAAAAAAACTGGTGAAGGCTGAGTTTCATTCCCTTCTCAGCTGCAAAGCTTGCTGGGTAAATGTGAGCTGGATATTGTCTCTCTTATGGAGGGCCCTTGGTATCTGCGGGGGTTTGGTTCCAGGACCCATGGTGGATACCAAAATCCATAGATGCTCATGTCCTGTTAAATACAGTGCCATAGTAAAATGGCATCCCTTATATAAATGGCAAAAACACAGTTTGCTTTTTGTAATTTATATATTTTTAAAATATTTTCAAGCCATAGATGTTTGAATGCATTGATAAGAAAATCTGTGGATATGGAGGACTGCTGTATTAGGGTTTATAAACCAGCAGGATTAATTTTCCTAATCTTTTAGGGCCAGAAGTCAGGTCCATGTTATGCCCATCCTCTAATATTTCACAGATTGAAAACCAGCCAAGAGTATGGTCAAGAGGTATTAATGAGGGAGAGCACACAAGCCAGGAGAGGCTGCAGCAGTTTGCTTTTCCCTGAGTGTACAATACACTGTAGACACTGGGCAAGATTCTACTTCTTCTCCACACTGAGTTAATTGAATGCAAACTGCTTTTGCACTTGGAACTCAAGGCACATCCAGGTCTAGTCTTTAACATCATGACCTAGACTGGCTCCAAACCAGCCATGATGGTGGCCACACACATTGGGCTGAATCCAGTGTGAGTCCTCATTATTTTGCACATGGGTCAGCTGAGCCAGCATTGCATCTGTCCCACTAGCCTGTCCTTGGTGCCACTGCCACCATTGCAGCCTCATTGACCAAACAGCACTCATCAAGAGACTGGCTGTTGCTGCCACTTCTGCTGAGGTTAGAACGGGTTGCCCTGTCATGTGATCAATGAGGAGGGGGTCACTTTAACCCCTCCTCATTGATCATACGGGTGTCCCATTCTGACCCCAGCAGAAGTGACAGCAATGGCCAGGCTTTTTCAGGGAACTGCTTGACCAGTGAGGCTGCAGTGTGGCGGCCTTTTATTTCAAGCTGCTGCTGCTGCTGCTTTCTCCCAAGTCTTGTTGATACATGTTTGGGCACCCATTTCTGCCATCAACAGAAATAATGGCACAATGAACAGCCTTTACACAGAGCTCCTCCTGTGAGGAAGCAATGACAGTAGCTTCAGAAACAAGCCATCCCCTAGTTTCCCCACACTGCTCAATGCAGGAAAGGGAGATGATGCATCTCTTCACATGAGACCAATGGATTGGGCTGAATCAGACCTGAGCCAAGTATATATGGTATATATACCATATCTCCCTGGATGTAGCTCTTCAAGTGTAGAGGTCTCAGACCCTCCATGTCTTTAAAGGTTGCCATCAGGACCTTGACTATAGAGTGGAAGCAAACTGGCAACCAGTACAGCTAATTTTAAGACTGGTGTCACACATTCTCTATAATCTATAGGCTACTTTGGTCAACAATCCTGCTGCTTGATTTTGCAATAGCTGTAACATCTTGGCAAGATTTGTTCAGAAGAGGTTTGCCATTGCCTTCCCTATCTGAACCTAAACTTTTTGCTGGGTTTCAAGCTCTCTTTTCCTGAAGCAGAATTGTTCTCAAAGACCCTAGCCTAAATTACACTAGTTTAATTGTCAAATTACCAGTGCATGGGCTACTGTCTGTAGCTAAGTAATCTCTGCTCAGAAAATGTCATAGCTGGCATACCAGTTGGAGCAGGCACCAGGTGCTATGAGCCACAAGGTCCACTTCCAGTGACAGAGATAGATCTAGGAATTGGAAAGGTAACCTCCACATACACCAGCCTACCACAGATGGAGAGAGAAAGAAAGAGAATTGAATTTATCTTCTTTTTACCACAGGATTTGGTGGTCCATTATGTGAAGTTGAAGAATGTGTCACAAATCGCTGCCTCAATGGGGGAACCTGCCTCCCACAAAGCCAAGGATTTTCCTGCAAGTGTCTCCCTGGTGAGTGAAGATTTGTCCCCTGCAAAGAAAACCCCCACACAAGATCCAATTAATTGTTTCAGTCATAAGTGTTCCACATCATCTTTCTTTTCCTCTACTGAACATGCACTGCTCTTTGACTTTTTGTCTTGCTCTTCTTAGGCTTCGAGGGACCCCGATGCAAGCGGGAGGTGGATGGCTGTGCTAGTAACCCCTGTAGGAATGGGGGCCAGTGCCAGAATTCAGTGGGGGGTTTCCACTGCACCTGCCTGCCAGGTAACTATGTGTAGGTTTGGAAAGAAAGGGTGGTTAACAAACCAGGTTCAAAAGGCATTGGGGAAGATTATCTAAGGGAAGGGAAAGGTATTTTGGTTCTGTTCAGCTTTGGACTTTTAAGATTCCATGCTGGGGGAAAAGTGGGAGGGGGGGGATGAAAAGAACAATTTAAGCAAGGCTTGAGACCCATGACAGTGTCAACGTTTCCCCTTCTGCAGGTTTTGAGGGACACCAGTGTGAGAGAGAGGCTGACTTGTGCCACAGTGGGCCCTGTGGACATGGAACCTGTGTGAACACCCCAAGCTCCTTCACATGCATCTGCTCTCCAGGCTTCACAGGACCCTTCTGCATGGAACTCAGCGACCCCTGCCAGAACTGGCAGTGCCTCAATGGAGGTACTTGCCAGGAAACAGAAACTGGGTATGGATGGGGCAGGGACAAGATGTGAGGTGGAGAAGGCTTTCTAGATGAAAAACATGGCTAACTTTGGTCTAGTTTTTAAGCCGTAAAAGTTGAGTCACAACTCCCGGAATCTCCTTGGACTGTTGGCTGAGGGATTTGGGGAGTTGTATTGCAAAATACAGTAGCCCCTCCCAATTTGCAGGGGACCTACATGAAAATGGCGGCTCGCAAATATTCTAGTCCCACTGAAAATAATGGTGTGTGTGCCCAAGGTGTGCACTGCTATTTTATCTCTCTCCACCTGTTCCTCCCACAAACAGCGAGACCGCGGACTCCAAGTCCACGAAAAGGAAGGTACAACTATATAGCTGCCTCAAGCTCTGGTTTTAAGTGCCATTCCTAGGGGCTGAACCTGAACCAAAGCTCACCATGCTAAGCATATATTCAGATTTTCTAACAAGAATAAAAATGGTAATGCTTCCCTCAACCCTAGCAATCCCTTGCTTCCACTTAAGCTCCCCACCCCCAGTGAGTGAAGAATGAGCTTTACCAAAAAGGAACTTGAGATCCAGTCTAGTCAATTTCAGTATGCCATTGATTTTTATGGTTGCAGTGGAAGTAACTAGCATTAAACATTAATGGTATTATTCAGCACTAAGCATTAAGTGACATGGGGCGCATCTACACTGTAGAAATAATGCAATTTGACACCACTATAAGTGCTGTAGCTTCATCCTATGGAATCCTAGGAGTTGTAGGTTGTAGTGCTGGTACCTCATGAAACTACAAATCCCAGGATTCTGTAGGATGGAGCATGGCAGTTAAAGTGGTGTCAAACTGCATTATTTCTCCTCCAATACATAGGAGCATGCAAAGAGGTCTTGCAGCACCTTTCAGACTAAATGATAGAAAGAAGCTGGTAGCATGACCTTTCATATTCCATTGGCAGGAATTAATCTCACAGCAAAGGAGCTCTCCTTCTCTTCCCATCCCCTTCTCCTCATTATGATTGCACCATTATTAAGTTGTTATTATTATTAAAGGTGTCATTATAAGCTGGGGAGCCAAACATCTAAACCCACAGTCAGGCATTAATTTTATTAGGATGAACTAAAATACCCCAGTAATATGCAAGCTTTCACAGTCTTCAGAATTCTTCTTTGGTGTGTTACATCCTAAATAAGGAGAAAGGCAGGATAGTAAATAAATAAATAAATAAATATGTAAAGCATATTGACCTACTGGGTTTTGTTCTTGTTTTCTCGCAAACTGACATAGCTAGTTTTGTGTTTGTCTTATAGGGAAATGTGATGCTATTGCTATTCAGAAATTATTGTCTATAGCATCTAGCTTGTGTTTCTCTTCATATCTGGGTTGCCACCTTTTTTCACTGACTCTGGTCCAATGCCTTTGGCGGTAGGCTGGCATAATTCAGTGATTATGCAGGTTAAGTATTTTTAGTTTACTTCATTCTGTGCCATTGAAATCTTCATCTGTTGAATTTCTGTAGTACACAAATGGTTCTTAAAGGCAAAGGCATAGGATGAGGGGAGGGAAAAAGTGGCAGCCCTACATCTTCACAACTTTGCTCTCTCTCAGACCTGATCCTAACTTAGTACTTCTAGAGCTTACCATTACAGTTACACCACAAAACAAGGCATAATATATTTTCTTAAGTAACAGTCATAATGTACTTACACAGTTGTTACTATGGAAAGGTAATGACAAATTACTAGCCAAGAAAGGCTTGTTTGTATCTACTCTGTTGTCTTTCCACCAACAAGTATCAATATCCTTGGTGGAATTGCTATTGGAAAAGTCTTAGCTTGTTGTTGGCTACTGTTTCTTCTTCTTCTTTTTTTCTGTACATGATTTCATTGTTTTTTAAATCTGTTTTTATGTTTTTATTGTATTTTGATTGTATTTCTGGTTTCCTTATGAGTTTATTATTGTCTTTTGCCCTGTCTACATACATACCACCTAAAGGAAGATGATAAGGCTGACTTGCCTTGTAAGATTTCTGCAAGCATTATAACCAGACAGTGCATGTGAAGCACTTTGAATTAGAGACAATCTGTTCCCATATGCAAGGTTGAATAATTATGGCAGTTTTCTCCCTGCTGTAGGAGAAAACAACTATTATTATTATTATTATTAACCTTTATTTATAAAGCGCTGTAAATTTACACAGCGCTGTACATACAATCTTTTAGTTAGATGGTTCCCTGCCCTCAGGCTTACAATCTAAGAAGACACGACACAAAAGGAGAAGGGAGTGGTCCTCTGCAGTATTCTCTCCATATTTCCCCGATACCCACCAACAGATTTTTGTGCATAGAAACCACTGGTTCAAATACAGGGAGAAAACTGCAAAATTCTTGCTGGCTCCTTTTTGCACCGTGGAAAGGGGGCCATAGCCGTTGGGGCCACAGCTTTTTGGCGCTCCTTTGGTGCTGTGTCATCTGGAAACAGTGCTAGAGGAGCGCTGTGACACCACCGCCATGTGGTGGGGTGCACAGTGTCACGCAGGATGGGGGCACAGTTGGGGTGTGTACCATGCGGACGCAATGCTACCATTTTGCCCTGATGCCAGCCTTTATCGCTGATCTGTACAGCTTCTCAGTCAAAGAAACTATGGCCTCAGTTTGCAAACCTTGAGCAGTCCAATTGACTGGGAATCTTGAATATCTTTCATTCTTGTATTTGTGCATGTGCCTTGAACCTATCCGCTTATTGTGACCCCATTAATTTCACTGGGTTTCCTTAGGCAAGGAATACTTGGAGGTGGTTTAGCCAGTTCCTTCCTCTGAAATGTAGCCTACAGGCTGCACCTAGTATTCTTTGGTGGTTTCCAATCCAAATATTAACTAGGGATGACCCTGCTTGGTTTCCAAGATCATATGGGATTTGGTGCCTTTATTGTATTTAGGGTCATCATAAGTCATCATAAGCCACAGCAAATAACAACAAATATAAAATGTTAAATTAAAATCATCATCATCCCTCTCTCTTTCTGTCTCCCTCTCCAGGCTGCATTGTATTTGTCTGCCAGGTTGGACAGGCCAAGATTGTGCCACAGAGATCAATGCCTGCAATTCCAGCCCTTGTCATCAAGGAGGCACATGTCTGAGCCAACGAGGTTCCTTCACTTGCCTCTGCCCCAGTGGCTACCAAGGTAATGTGCCCTTAGTCCCAAACCCTATCTCCATGCCCTGGGCAGCTGAACCTCTCCTTCAAGCAATGTTCAAGGAAATTTCCCTATATTTTCAATCTACCATATGTATTTGAGTATAAGTTGACTTCATATATAAATTGAGGTTGGGTTTTGTAGCCAGAATTAAGGATTTTGATCTGACCCATGGGTCAAGGGTAAAACTTAGGGGCAAGTAACAAAGGATGCAAAGGGTGAATCAAAGGAAAACAATGCCAAAGAATTTACAAAATTCCAGCAGGCATAACTGTTTGTGCTCACCCTAAAGGCTAGATGGATGAAGAGGCACTACCGCCACTATTTCCCACCTAGGCATTCAAAAAGGCCAGAAGTGGTGTCATGGTTGAAAAAGTAGGGGGGGCAGTGCTTCTTTTAGGTTCTCCTTGGATGGACTGATCTCTTGCTTTTTGCCACTCGGCTCTGAGAAGGGAACGGTTCCTTTTTTGCTAAGAGTTAAGTACACTCCTTACATTGACACGTGGATAAGTAGATCCAGGTTTTTTTAGTCAATTTTTTGACTTCAAATTCTAGACTTATACATGAGTATGTATGGTATTCTCTGTCTTCATTCTAGCCCACATGACTTCCACCTTTATCTACAGATCACCACTTTATTGTTCTGTTCCTTCCCAATTGCCAGGGACAACATGTGAAGAAGATGTGGACGAATGCCAGTCAAGCCCCTGCCTCCATTCTGGATCCTGCCTTAACAGCCCTGGAACGTTCCATTGCCTTTGTCCAAAGGGTTACACAGGAGTGAGGTGTCAAGTGATCATAGACCTTTGTTCGCCTAGTGAGTATTTGAGAACCAGGATCCACTAAAACATACTGCTGCCTAGGGAAACATATAGTCTATGTAGAGAAGCTGACTGGATTGGCAGCTGAAACTTTTCTTCTGCCCATGTAATGTTAATTGGGGCTTGTTACAGAGACCATACAAATCCATTTTTATGGTCGCTCCACTGACTGCCAGTCTGTTTATGGATACAATTCAAAGTGCTACTCATGACCTATAAAATCCTATACAGCTTGAGTCTAGGCTATCAGACAGATTGTATCACCACATATAAGTCTGCCCAGGCCCTGAAAGCTCCAGGAGAGGCCCTTCTCTCAGTTCTGCCACCATTACAGACATGATGTAATGGCTGCCCCTAGGCTCTGGAACTCTCTTCCTTTATCGCTGTGTGCCTTCAAGTCATTTCCAGCTTATGGCGACCCTAAGGTGAACCCATTGTGGGGATCTCTTGGCAGGTTTCTTCTGAAGAGTTTGCCATTGCCATCCTCTTAGGGACTGTGACTTGCCCAAGATCAACCATTGAGTTTCCATGACTCAGCAGGGATTCGAGCCCTGGCCTCCAGAGTCATAGGAGGTTATTGCACTGGCTTTACTCCCACGATAGATGTGTCATAGAATCATAGAATCATAGAGTTGGAAGAGACCACAAGGGCCATCCAGTCCAACCTTCTTGTCCTGGGCGACTTCAACATCTCCCTCACGGGCAGCTACGTCCCATCTGGTGCGGCTCGGGAATTCATGGATACCATGGCAGCCATGGGCCTGCCCCAGCTAATACAGGGTCCTACGCACTGTGCGGGTAATACTCTCGATTTGGTCTTCTGTTCGGATGCGGAAAATCCGTGGGTGGAAATAGCTAATGTTTCTCCCCTGCCATGGACGGATCATTTCCTGGTAGAGGTGAAAATCAAGGCCTCTACCCAGATCCCCCCCGGGGGTGGTGGACCTGTTAGGATGGTCCACCCTCGAAGGCTGATGGAACCTGAGTGGTTCCAAGAAGCCCTAGAGGGGCTCGCGGTTGGAAATGACGGCGACTCTGTTGATGTCCTTACCGGTATTTGGAATACCGGTCTTTCTAGGGCTATATACAGAATCGCTCCCAAGCGCCCTCTCAGGCCTGCTTCTAAACGTAAGCCCTGGTATACGGAAGATCTCCGGGAGAGGAAGCGGGTTCTGCGACGGCTAGAGTACCGTTGGTGGAAACACCTTTGCTTAGACGACAAGGCTCTCCTAGACCAACTGTTAAAGGACTACGGAGAGGCAATACGAGCAACAAAGAATTCGTTCTATGGTGCTCGTATTGCGTCCGCGGAGTCGCGTCCGGCAGAGTTGTTCAGGGTGGTCAGGGAGCTAACTCAGCTCCCTCCCGCCCTGAACCACATCCTTGAACCTTCTAAGGCCTGCTGCGACTTGTTCAACGACTTTTTCACGGATAAAACCTCTCGTATAAGCGAAGGTCTGAACGCCGACATTTCAGCAGAACCTAGGGTCGAAGTGTCCAGAGCCTCCGTGGACTATGTTAAACTGGATCAGTTTGAGTTGGTGAGTACCGAGGATGTGGACAAGATCCTCGGAAGTGTTCGGAAAACAACCTGCTCTCTTGATCCCTGTCCCTCATGGTTAGCGGCCCAGGGGGGACCGGCGGTAACGACATTGTTACGCCGGATAGTTAATACATCTCTGAGGGATGGGCTATTTCCATCTCAACTTAAATTGGCCATTGTAAAACCTATTTTAAAAAAGCCCTCCCTCGACCCCCTGGTACATAATAATTATCGGCCTGTTTCGCTGCTGCCATTTTTGGGTAAGGTGATCGAGAGGGCGGTTGCGATCCAGCTTCAGGCGGTCTTGGATGAAACGGATTATCTGGACCCATTTCAAACTGGCTTCCGGGCGGGTTACGGGGTTGAGACGGCCATGGTCGCCTTGGTCAATGATCTCCGTCTGAGCATCGACGGGGGAAGCGTGTCCCTGTTGGTGCTCTTGGACATCTCAGCGGCTTTCGATACCATAGACCATGGTATCCTTCTGGGGCGCCTGGCAGAGGTGGGGATCGGGGGGCACTGCGCTCCAGTGGTTCCAGTCCTACCTCTCCGGGAGGTCCCAGATGGTGCAGCTGGGAGACGTGTGCTCTGACGAGAGGCCCCTTAAAACCGGGGTCCCTCAAGGAGCCATTCTGTCTCCCATGCTATTTACATGAAACCGCTGGGAGAGATCATCCGGAGACATGGGGCGCGGGGTTATCAGTACGCTGACGACACCCAAATTATTTTCTCTATGTCTCCGACTGATGCAGTGACTGGGGATGGCGTCTCTCCTCTCGTGGCCTGTCTAGAGTCAGTAATGGGCTGAATGAGGGAAAACCGACTCAAATTGAATCCAGAGAAAACGGAGGTACTAGTGATAGGTTCTCCTGGTCCAGGAATGGCGGTGGTTCCACCTGTCCTGAACGGGGTCACGCTCCCTGTGAAGGACTCCGTGCGCAGTCTGGGGGTGCTTCTTGACTCGTCGCTTCATCTGACTGCTCAGGTGAATGCGACGGTCAAGAGCACCTGTTATCAGCTTCGGCTTATTCGCCAGCTGCGCCCATACCTGGCCCAGAGGGACCTAGAAACTGTTGTACATGCTCTGGTAACTTCGAGACTGGATTTCTGCAATGTACTCTACATGGGGCAACCCTTATACCAAACTCGGAAGCTGCAAATGGTGCAGAACATGGCAGCCCGGCTGGTCACTGGTGCTCCCAGGACCAGCCATATAACACTGGTTTTGAAAGACCTCCATTGGCTGCCCATCCGCTTCCGAGCCCAATATAAGGCGTTGGTAATTACCTATAAAGCCCTAAATGGCTTGGGCCCAGGATACCTAAAGGACCGCCTCTCCCCGTACATTCCGCCTCGCACCCTCAGAACGTCTGGGCAGCAATTACTGAAGGTGCCTGGGGCTAGGTTAGCCTCCACCACACGGAGGACATTCTCCACGGCTGCCCCAGCCCTTTGGAATACGCTGCCCACTGAGCTCCGCTCGTCCACCACCCTGGCCCAATTCAGGAAGGACTTGAAAACCTTCCTGTTCCAACAGGCATTCCCCGAATAAAAATCCTGTGGGCCTCCCTCCTCTTCCGTGGCCAAGAGGTTGGGCTATGGGGCTTTTTGCTTGTTATTTTCTGTATGACCTGCTGTATTTGCATTTTAACTCTTCTTGTCTTGTTGTTTTGTACGGATTGTATTTTAACCTTGTTGTAAGCCGCCGTGATTTTAAGAAGGGCGGGATATAAATAAAATTTTTATTTATTATTTATTTTATAACCCCCTGCCATGCAGGAAATCACAATCAAAGCATCCCCGACAGGTGGCCATCCAGCCTCTGCTTGAAGACCTCCAAGGAAGGAGACACCACTACACTCAGAGGAAGTGTGTTCCACTGTTGAACAGCCCTTACTGTCAGGAGGTTCCTCCTAATGTTGAGGTGGAATCTTTTCCTGGAGCTTGCACCCATTGTTCCAGGTCCTAGTCTCTGGAGCAGCAGAAAACAAGCTTGCTCCCTCCTCAATATGACATCCCTTTAAATATTTGAACAGGGCTATCATATCACCTCTTAACCTTCTCTTCTCCAGGCTAAACATCCCCAGCTCCCTGAGTCGTTTCTCATAGGGCAAATGTGGAATGTAACTTTAAGAAGGCATATCTTATCGCATTTCCCTGTCGCCGGGGAGTACACAGTTGATTTGCAACCCAGACTTCTGTCGCATCTTTTCAAGAACAGGAAAATCCTGTTCTTGAAAAGATGCAGGAGTAGACCAGAGTGGCCTGGATTGCAAATGGGCTGCATACTCCCTGGCAACAGAGAAATGTGATAAGATCAGCTTTTTAAAAGTTACATCCCGTGTCTGTTGCGGGAGCAAAGCCAATGTGATAAATTGTTTAGCCCAATGCTCAAACCACTACACTACACTGACTCTCTAACTCTCTTCCTAGAAAGACTAAATGGCCCCCTCTTTGCAGTAATTCCTTTGGCAGGCAAATACTTTTTTTATTATTCCAACAGGGTTTTGAGAACTGAAGGTTTTTCAAGTAAAAATAACCATTTGTAAGGCTCTCTGGGAGCCTTTATGTCTGAAAGGCAGGGTATAAATACTCCAAATAAATAAATGACTTTTAAAAGAGTACTATACTATTTTATTATACAGTGCTCCCACATCATATGCAAGTGCACTTTACGTGGCTTTCAGCATACGCTGAAAGCCGTGCTGGGAAAAAGGGTGATGCATCTCATAGGGAATAATGGGGCGCATGCCCGTGGTGTGTTTGCGCCGCTGCACTGCCGCGCCTCCAAATGCACAAGCCCCATTCATTTAAATGAGGCTCGAGCATAGGCAGAATTCACTTTACGCGGGGGAGTCTGGAACGGATCCCCTGCGTAAAGAAAGGGCAGACTGTACTATGCATACTGGTTTTTTTAATTGCTTTAAAAATCACTTTTAATACTGTGTTTGAAATTGTTTTTAAATGTTGCTTACTTGTTTTGTATCTCACCTTCCTCCCAGCCTGGTATAGAATCAGGCTGTATGCAGTTTGATTTTCCAGCTTTATTTCAGTCAGGGATTCTATACCTTAACACTAGGAAGAGATACACGCAGTGAAACTTTCCTCCTTACTGCCATACTGGACCATGTGGAAGCTCAAACATTTTTTGCATTGCTGCAAGACATAAAAACTGAGTATCATAGAATCATAGAGTTGCAAGAGGCCACAAGGGCCATCCAGCCCAACCCCCTGCCATGCAGGAAATTACAATGAAAGCACCCCGGACAGATGGCCATCCAGCCTCTGTTTGAAGACCTCCAAGAAAGGAGACTCCACCACTCTTGCATTAGCCTTTTTAGCTGCCACATCACACTGTTGACTTTGGATCATTTATGGATCATTTATGCATCCCTGGATCATTTATGAAAACCCCACAACAAATTCTATCTCCGTTATTCTCACTCTCTGTATCTTTTTCTCTCATCACAACAGATCCTTGTGGACATGGAGGCCAATGTGTAGTAAAAGAGTCTGCCCCTCATTGTCTCTGCCGTCCAGGTTGGGCTGGCCCTCGATGCCAACACCAGTCAAGCCAGAATGGGGATAACTGCACAAAGCTGGCTGGAGGGTTCAGCTGTCAGGTGAGCATGGGAATGGCATAGGTGCCAACTGACTGGCACTGCCTTTTAGGATTTGGAGAAGTTAGCAAATAAGGATTTTCACAATTCCAGTTTGTGATGACCATGGTTGTATTTTATCACCCTATCTTTTAATTTGTATACAGAACATATCATACATAAAGCAGGTTTAGACTTGGAGGAAAGAGGCATTAAAAATGGAGGAACATCAACAGTTTAGGATGTGCAGATGATACAATAATACTAGTGGAAAATAGCAAAGACTTGGAAGGATTACTGAAAAAAATAAAAGAAGAAGTTACAAAGACAGGTTTACAGCTGGCCATTAAGGGGTCATTCCCACTGGGGGTATAACCCGCTTTCTGATCTGGTTCCACTCCGCCATGTGAAGCGAATGCAAAAGGTCCTTCATTCTCACTACAACAAGGCACCTTTTGTGGAATCGCTTTTGTTTAGCACACTTGTCATCCCCATTAGTTGGAGCTGGGGAAGGGGGAGCAGCCCTTCAGTTGGACGGCCACCACCCACCCTCCCCCTGGAACCCCTTCAGAAGGCTGCGACCCCGGCCGGACCCTTTACCTCCAGCGACCACAGCCCTGCGAGCCACTGAGGAGGAGGAAGAGGAGGAGGAGGAGGAGGAGGAGGAGGAGGAGGAAGAGCAGGCACTGGCAGGGCTTGGCAGGCAGGATGGCAGGGCCAGGGCTCCTCCCAAGACCACTGCTGGGCACCATGGAGTGCAGAGGAAGGCCCCCAAGGAAGCCCTCTCCCCTGGCTGAATTGAATCCTAGTTTCCCAGAGTCCTATTCTAGTGTGCAAATCATTGCACCATGCTGGCTTGCCTTTTCACAGCAAGCCAATATATATATATACTAGTATGGTGTGTTGTAGTTGAGCATAGGTTTTAGAAGGAAGACTGCGTGCCAGATGGATAGACTCAATAAGGGAGACTATGGGTCTAAGCCTACAGGACCTGAGCAAAGAGATAGAGGATAAGGGGGCTAGGAGAGGTCTCATTCACAGGCGTAGCTTAAGTAAGCAATCCTCCCTAGACAGTCCTGCATTCTCTCTCCCCAGCTGCACCCACCTGACCTACCTTGCAATGTAGTTGTGAGACTAAAGGAGAGGAAGAAGGCATTACGAAAATGTAACATACAGATAATAATTAGATGTATAAAGAAGGTTTGCTGGTGTGTGTTTGTTTCTGTGTTTGTTTCTGTCTCAGTGAGAGTGGAGGTTTTAATCTGTTGAGTTTGTGTGCCACAAAATGACAAATTGCAGCAAAGAATAGGATTACACTGTAAGCCATTTTTGATATATGAAAAATGTGTGAGGAGGCAACTGTGGCTTTATGATGTTTCACCTTAAATATTTTTTATGACTCTGCTCTGAATCATTCTAATTTCAGTGCCTTCAAGGGGGGAAGTGTCTAAATGGAGGAACTTGCACCAAGATCTCAGGTGGATTTCGCTGCTTGTGCCCACCAGGGACCATAGGTATTTTGTGTTTTGTTTATTAATTTGCACTGGGGATGAGAAGGTGGCAGGCTCTGGGGCAAGTGACCCATGGCACTTGTGGCTTGTTTTAGTTGATTTAGCTGGTTTGGGGAGGAAAAAAAAGCCCAAAGCTCAGTCAGAATTATATAGTTTTTGTGGGTTTTTCGGGCTATGAGGCCATGTTCTAGAAGAGTTTATTCCTGACGTTTCACCAGCTGCTGTGGCTGGCATCTTCAGAGAATTGAAATAGAATGTGATCCCACCATACGCAATTTGGAGGAGTTTGGGAGGGTTAGGGGGCATGCAAAACAAATAAATAAAATGACAAACTCTACATAAAAAGGTATTGCAGTTTTGACCAGAGAATCTGCAAGGATGCACTTTATTGAACATGCAGCTGTCTGTCTGCTTCACATGGATTTGGGTTGCTGTGTATTTTTGGCAGAGAAGGATAAATAGCTGCAAATAGATAGAAATTTGTGTAAAAAAGTGAAGACAATTAAAAGTCAGTGCAAATGTGTGAAATTTGCATAATACACTTATATGTAGACTACCCTTAAGATTTCTGGGTTTGTTTTTTTTTAAAGGGTGAGAAAATGGAAAAGGGCTTTCTGAGGTACTACTATAAGGATTTCTTGCATTAAAAAATGGGTGTAGGTGAGAAACAAGAGACCTCATAGATTCCCTTTGAGTTTAGATATATAGTTGACCCTCAGTATCTATGGAGGATCCATTCCAGCCCCCACGTGTGTACCAAAATCTGCAGATACTCAAGTTCCATTGTCCCCAATTGTGCCATGTGCATGCAGCCGTGCTACCATTAGAAACAATGGACTTCAATGGTGGTGTGTGCACATTGCTGTGCTGTCATTAGGGACAATGGGATGGTGACATCTCATTGTCCCTAATGCCGATGTGGCTGCATGCACACACTGCCACTGGAGGCAATGGAGGCTTTCCTTCCATGGATGCTTGAATCTGCAGATGGTAAGTCTGTGGATACCAAGTGCCGACTGTACTCCAAAGTACCAGGGAGGTCACAAAATTTGCTGACGATCTCCCTTAGGAACCAGCATGTCTTGGACTTTAAAGCCAGTCCTACCTTATGAGAAAAAAAGCAGAAAAGGACTGCTGCCTCTCATGTCCTGCTTGTGAGCTTCTCCCCAAAGGCATCAGATTGGTTGCTTGGGGGAGCAAAGGATGCTAGACTATATAAATCTCAGATCTGACCCCAAAAGCCCTTTTTCCATTCTTATAAAAGGTAGTATAACCTCAGCTTGGGAAAATTCCTGGAAGTGGGGTTACACATCATGCTAGTGGGGAATTCAGGGGCATGTAATCCACAAGCATAAATATTTCCAGCTCTGAAACATTCTCAACCTACCCTTCCTACCATTTTCCAGGTCCCCATTGTGATGTGGATCCCTGTTCTCTCCCTGGTCCCCATTGCTACTATGGAGGCACCTGTGTGGCTCAGCCTGAAGGGTTTTCTTGCATCTGCCCCTCTGGGTATGTTGGCAAGCGGTGTGAGGGGGTGGTGGATGCCTGCTTCTCCCAGCCTTGCCACCGACCCGGTGCCCACGACTGCCAATCCACTGATCATGGATTCCACTGTTTGTGCACCTCAGGATACACAGGTAAAGGAGGAAGGTTGAAAGAGGCTCAAGTGGGAAAGGCTGATTCTTTGCTGTTATCAAGACATCTGTGCTTGTTACATCTTTTATATGTGGACTTTGACAGAGTGCTTATATTGTCTTGAGGGGAAGACTGGATCTGAATAATGCGAAGGGAAGAATAGGATATTTAATGGAGTGGGAAGTTCAGTATCCCTAAGTTAATTGTAAGTCAAGTTCCATTGATCAGTGAGTGTCCGCTACTAGGAACTAACACTAGGATTTAGTACGCAAAGGGGTTTTGTAGCAACTTTGAGACAGAGTGAAAGCATAAGCTTTTGTAGACTTGGTCTACTTCCTTAGATGCAAAGCTTATGCTACAACTTATTTGCTCAAGATCCCTTTACATACTGATTTTCCAGAATAACAGGGATATCTCTCTGAATTCCAAGATATAGACTATATTTTTAAAAGCATCTCTTGCCTTGTTCCTAAAGCTCAAAGCAGCAACTATCTGAGAGGAATGGAGCACTCTACCTCTGGACTGTCTCCCTTTCACTCATGCTCATTGATGAGTTTGTCTGCAATCATAAATCAAATCTTATTTGAATTAAAAAAGAACTTACTTCTCTTTCCAGGGAGACTGTGTGAATCTGTGATTGACAGCTGTCAGACCAATCCCTGCCTCAATGGTGGAAGCTGTAGCATAATGCCTGATCATCCTCTTGAATTTATCTGCCACTGTCCACAGGTAAGAACTTGATAGTCTGACTTGATAGAAGGTCGGTAGACATACTGATGAAAGAGCTACATGGGGGAAATTCTATATATCCACTGTGTCAAAATGAAAGCATGTGGGGATTTTAAAAAACATCTTCCTTCCTTCCCACATTTAGGGGTTTGAAGGAACCACATGTAACCAGAACACACCAGCTTGTGGTCTCTTCTACTGTCACAATGGTGGGGTTTGCATTTCACCTCAGTCCAGACCACTTTGCCTCTGTGTGGGAGGCTTCTCTGGACCAGACTGCCGCCAGCCTCCCTGTTCTTCCGGTTCCTGCACAGCTACCAATGGTACCTACGAAATCGAATGCCAGCAGACAGCAAGAGATGGGCGTTGTGACCGGGCCTGCAGTTCCCCTGAAACCAATTGGGATGGGGGCGATTGTTCCTTGGGCTTGTTAGATCCTTGGAAGAGTTGCCCAAAGCAGGAGCTGTGCCAGGTGGCTTTCCAGAATGGGCATTGCCAGCGCTTTTGTGACAATGAGGATTGCCTTTATGATGGATTTGACTGTGTCCAGCAGAAGGAGTGCAAGTGAGTCACCCCAAAGGGCACCTTGGGAATGCCACCAAAAGAGGTAGATGATGAAGAGTGAAGAAATGTCCAGAGTTTGTGCAAGTTCCTTTTTTAGATGACAGATCCCAGAATGCCCCATTTGAAGGTGTCCAAAAAGGAAACTTGTACACCCGCTAGATATTGGCTTTAAATAAGAGATTTGGTGAATTTCTGTAGCAGAGTTTAAAATGCACTGAAACATAGTTAGAAGAGTAGACTACTGCACCACCCACATTCACATGTCCAGCAGAGAAAAGATTGAAACTCAGTCTTCTTTAAGAGAGAGAGAGAGAGTTTTACTCATGCTTATGCATAGTCAAATATACAGGTTCTTGAGGAAAGCCAAAAAATATATAGAGTGGGTCCTTGGTATCAACTGGAGTTTGGTTCCAGGCCCCAAAATCCGTGGACACTCAAGTCCCATTATGTACAATGGCATAGTCAAATGATGCTTCTTATAGAAAACGGCAAAATCAAGGTATGCTTTTTGGAATGAGGGGACAGAATATTTTAAAGCCATGGATGGTTGAATCTGCAGATGCAGAATCTGTGGATACAGAGAGCCGAACGTAGTTTAAGGAAGACTGGAGCTTTTCATGCGGAGAGGGAGCTCAAGAAGCCACATCTTCATGGCAAGCAGCTGCCAGAGAGAGAGAAAGAGAGAGAGAGAGAGAGAAGTGGCATGCAGATGAGATCAGACAAAGGATGTTTACTCAAGAAAAGAGAGAAGGTGTAAACAAACAAATAAGAAGGGTAGATTTTAAAACTCTTACCTAGAGTAACAGGTCTCCTAATTGCAAGTAAGTTCAAGACATGTGAGATTGCTATCTCCAGCACTGGGAATGACTATGGTGTGTGTGTACACATACATCTGGCTTGGCAAAGATAGCTGTCTGAGCCCATTAAGATGAACAAACTGCCCAGAAGGATTGAAATAATATTCAAAAATATTCAAAAATTGGTTTAAAAACACACCCATGTTTTGGGGGAGTTGAGAAACCTGCTGAGAAGAATGCCAGACTGATGAGAATCTTCACAGTTCAGAACTTAATCTGTGCAAAAATTGCATGTGGTTGTTTTGAATAGAAAACAGCATTTTTTTAAATGCAGGATACCACATTTTCCCCATGAAAAACACCATTAACAATGCAAAAATATGAATTTATGTGTGGAAAATGATACTTTCTGTGCCAAAATGCTGTATTTGGGCATTTTTCCTACATAAAATTTACACATGGCTGATGTGCATAGAAAATCAGTTTTTCGGTGCACTCAAGAGCATTTTCCTTGCAGAAATTAATGTTTAATATTTATTATTTAATATTAATTAATATTTCTGTGATGAAATATTATTTTCCATGAGGAAAAGGCTATTTCTTCACAGAAAATGCTATTTTCTACATAAAACAACCACATGCCATATTTTGCACAGAATAAGTCCTGAACTGCAAATAGCCTTTAAAAAAACTGGACAGTTTTCAAATATTTTCTCACAGCAAGAAGAAAAGTGCTGAAATTAATTGCTACTTTTAAAAAGAAGCTTTGTGAAGAATAACATCCCTACCACCCAAGACTGAGTTCTCTATGTCTTTATCCAGAGTAGCTTGGTCGTCTCTATCACCCTGCTCAAATGGTGAAAAATATTTAAATGCACATATTATTACTATTATTATTATTAGCAACCAACATTTTCCCAGTTCAGGATTTAAGGTAGATTACAACAAATTAAAAAAAGCTGAAGAATTATAAAACACTGAAGTTAAAAAGTGATTAAACTATCCAAAAAAATGTAAAATGAGCTTAAAAAAATTAAAACCACATTAAAAAATAAACAGCACAACAAAATAACCTATAGAAAATTCAGCACACTGCTTAGGCAGGACAGCTCTTGTACACTATGATCTGTCTTTGTATTTGTCTATCTATCTCTTAGTTTGGCTTTTCTTGCTCAGTCTGTTGAGCAGAGTCCCAGACTTCTACCCTAAGGCCCTGCCCATATACTGTAATGCCACTGCCCTGTGTTCCAGTGTTAGAGAAGAAGGAAAATAATATCCTTCTTTCGAGTTTATCACATGGGTTGTTTTTCAGATGATGTTCGGGGTTAACAGGAACAGAAAATTGAAAAAAAAATGCATTTGTGTGATGTTTTTCAAACAACGCTCAGGGTTAACCTGAACAGAAAGTTGGTGGGAAAAACCCGCATTTGCAGCATGTTTTTCAGATGACATTAGCATGAAAGAGAAATAATGCAAAAATAACCCGAATGCAAAGTTGTCAAAACTAGCTCCTTTTTACTTTTGCTAAATTCTGAAAGTACAAAGGAGCTTTCAATTCAGATTATGTTCACATTATTTCTCTTTCATGCCAATGCATCTGACAAACAACACCTGGATTTTAAAATCCCGTTTCTGCATGAGATTTTACCAATTCATCCTCCCTGTGATAAACTTCTTTGTTTGCTTTCTCCATGCCAGTGGCTCTCCACCTCTTGTCTTTCAGGTGTTTTGGAATTTAGCTTCCAGAATCCCTGATTGTTCAAACTGGTTGGGGATTTGGGGATCTTAAGACCAAAACACCTGGAGGTCTACCACTTGAGATCCACTGCTCCATACCATGTAACATGGTGTCATGAACCTTTTCCCTTCAGCCCGTCTTATGCACGATATTGCCAGGACCGCTTCGCTGACGGACACTGCGACCGAGGGTGCAATGTGGCTTCCTGCAGCTGGGATGGAGGAGACTGCTTGTCATATCCTGTCCCCGTGAAGGCACCAATCTTGGGCCTGGTGGTCCTGATGCCACGGGAAGACCTGCCTCAGTTTCTTCATTCCCTAATAGTTGCCACACAAGCGGCATTACAGATTCAGCGGGATTCTGAGGGCAAAGAGCGAATTTATCCCTACACAGGGAAGGAAGAGCTTGGAAGTAGGAGTAACTGGACTCAGAAAAAGACTTCTGCAGCACGGACCATTGGGTATTATTATTATTATTATTATTATTATTATTATTATTATTAAGCACTGTAGGCCTAAATGTCCAAAGGCACTAGATCTCATCTGATCATGGAAGCTAAACAGTGTCAGCCCCTGGTTAGTACATGGATACGAGACTGTGAGCCAGATGCTGTAGGCTCTGTTTTAGAGGAAGGAACTGCAAAACCATCTCTGACTTCTCCTTGCCTAAGAAAACCCTATGAAATTCATAAGTCTGCAGGTGACTTGAAGGCACACATCCTTTCTTCCTCTTCACAAATCAGTTCCACTGCTGTATCATGTGGCAATTGTTATGCATGAGTTCCTTAACACAACTACTCTAATTCTGAAGTGTGGGAATCATGTAGGGTATGATCCACATGCAGTGACCCTTGAGACTCCCCACTGACTTCCCCAAAGGCACCCCTCTGCCCTAAAAATTGCATTGGTTGAGGGGGGAAAAATCAATCAGGTTTTATGGGGCTCTACGATGCTATTTTGAGGGGCTCTCCACACTGAAACAAATGATCCCATACCCAAATAATCGGAAAGGTGACCAGAAAAGAAGCATTGTCTCAAAATGGCAGCCACAAGCATTGCATGCGTCCCTCCAGAGGATCCCAAAATGGGGTGGAATGGCCCTCCAGACTCCCAAGCATGTCTCAACCTGCTGAACCACCTGTGCTGCGGTTTTGAAGAATAAGACAGCTACCCTAGGTGGCAAATTTTGAGTGTCATAAAGGGAGATTGCCTGACAGTGAAGGCCTTTGTCTTGGCCTGAGGCCTTAAAACAGAAAACTGGAGAAGACAAAATTTGGATTTCCAGATATTTTGGAGTACACAACTCCCACAGTCCCTCACTCTTGGCTAAATTGAGTTGTAAGTCATCTGCAGAGCCTAAAGATCTTATCACACTAAAAAATTCCCAAGCAGAAACAGGATTTAAAAGTAGAAAAAAGACGTTTCTTCCAAAGAGCAATAATGGGAAAATAAAGCGAATGGATGGAAAGTCGATGGAAACGACACGTTTTTAATTTCACAAACTTCCAAAAATAAAAAGGTTTTGTTTTTGCCAACTTTCCATTCATTTTATTTTTGCATTATTGCTCTTTGATGCAAATACCGTACTTCTGAAAACGGGTTTTTTTCTACTTTTAAAATTCCATATCTGTGCGGGATTTGTCTAGTGTGATAAGGCTCTACGATTCCGCATCCTTGCTCTGCACAGTTGCTGTACACAGATGGTCAGGCAAATATCAAAACAGGACTCAGGGCAGTAATTTAAGCGAGTGAAAAATCCAGTCACATTTAATTATAGGTGACATAAGAGATATTTTCTGCCTACCATACTTCAAGATGGGTGTTATGTTTAAAGTTGTTGTTATAATATTTCTCTTGCCCCAGGTTTTTTCTTTAGAGACCCACACCAGATTATTTAGAACATTAGTGGCTACACTAATGTTCTTGTTCTTGTGTCTTCCCACTTATGGAGACCCTAACACAAACCTATCATATGGCTACAGTATCTACAGGCAAAAAAGCATTTATTTTGTTTTTGGGGGAACCACTGCATACTCCATACCAATAACTCTCTCTCTCTTTCTCTTGTTCTTTATTATTATTATTGCAGTTTCACCATCTTCCTGGTTGTGGACAAGACCTTATGCTCAGGCCTGTGTCCCACATCCCCCGAATCTGTCCTGAATATTTTGGGGGCCTTATCAGCTAAAGGAGTTCTTGAATCCTTCATTCCATATCCATTGGTAGCTGCCTGGACTGAGTCAGTGGAAAATGGTATATTATATTGAGTGGGGGAGTAAAATTTCAGGTCAGGTGCAGAAAACAAAGCCTCCTAGCATCAGACCAATGTATATATGGTGTTGTCTACAATTTATCTGTTTGCTCCACTAATAATGGAATTTCCTCAGAGATACAGGCATGGGAATCAGATTTGTAAATTAAGCCTGTGTTTTCTTTCCAGCTGAATTATGCCAGATCCAAACCTTCCTCAGCCCAGACACTCAACCAGAATACTGGCACAAATTTAGACCCAGGTCAGGGTTGTCCTAAGTAAATTCCAACATTCGTAATCTGAGAAGGATTTGGATTTGACATAGCTACAGAAGATTTAGATTATCACACGGAGGAGGAAAACGTCCTTCTCCCATCATTAAGCTGTGTTAATCGCACAATTGCGAGGAAGATTATCATCCCCCTGTGCATGTATCCCATTCTTCTCCCATCCACAAACAGTAATGAACATGTCATTTGGTATTAACAGGAGTTTTCATTAATGCCAAATGAAGTGTCCGTTGCTGTTTATGGATGGGAGAAGAACGGGATAAGTACGTGGGGATCTTCATTCCCGATCGCATGATTAACACAGTTTAATGATGGAAGAAGGATGCTTGCCTCCCATGTGATAAACTTGTTGGTGTTGGCTCAGCCATTTTAGGATTGCACTATAAAGCTATAACTAACCACTTTGGGGGTTGAAGATTTGTGTCTGAAGCTAATTACTATTTATTTATTACAATATTTCTATACAGGTTGAGTCCCGCTTATCTGAAATAATTGGGACCAGCAGTGCTTTTGTATATTTTGGGATTTTGGAATATTGCTCATCTGTCAGCTTCTGCCTTGTGAACGAACAACCAAGAGCACTGTTGCTGCCCTGAAGGCAGAAGCAGGCTAGCTGGAAGTCTCCTTGGAGATCTCCTATAGAGCAGTCATTCTCAGATTTTTTGCCCTTCTGGCCTCCTGCACATCTACATGCAGATGCTGCACCCCCACCTCCCCATTTGACATAGTATATGAATTAAAATATTTTATTTGTTTAGTGTGCACATTTTCATTCACACCTTCATTTATATTCATATTTTAACATTTTATAAGGAAATAGCTCTCCTCCTCTTCCTTCTGCTCCCTCTAGCAGAGGTCTTCCTTGCCTTTCTCTTTCCCTCCAGGAGAGAAAAAATGTTGGGAAACAGAGCTGGAGGACAAGGAGAGGGCAGAGTTTCCAAGTCTTGTACCACCCTGGAGGTCCTGCCCCCCTGGAGGTCCTGCCACACAGTTTGAGAACCATTGCTGTACAGTAATCAGGTCTCTTATATAAAATAAAACTGTTCAGCATTTGTAGGCTGCAGAGAGATGTGGCTGAAGAGAGCAACTTGGATTTTGGGCTGCCCATCAATGTGTAATACACCGCTGCTGCCGAGGCTGATCTGTCTGGGTCCTATTGCTTGGCATCTTCTGGTCTCCTCCCAGCCTGCATCCCATCCCATCCCACCACTTTCGAAGCTTATCACACACATTATTTTCCCCATTATGGGAACAGGAAGGGGACTCTCGGGGCTGCGTACAATCGGGGGAAAAAAAACAAAAAATGGATTTTATTGCACAGCAAATCATTCCCAAAATGTCCCCATTCTGTTCCACGGCACCAAGCCATCCCCATTCAGCACTTCCGATCGAGTAAAATGCACTGAATGGGGACAGCTTGGCACCGCGGAATGGAACAGGGCCATTTTGAGGATGATTTGCTGTGCGATAAAATCCATTTCCCCCAGTCATGCGCGGCCCCAAGAGTCCCCTTCCCATTCTCATAACAGGGAAAATAATGTGTGCGATAAGCTTCTTCCTTGCTACCAGTTACCACCCCAGTCATTGGAAAGTTCACTATTTTTCATGCATTATTTTTAAAAACAAGTTTTTGAAATCTTCTCATGTCTCTCTCTAGCCACATCTCTTTGCAGCATCACATCTGTCATGTCTCTCTGCACCATTTTATTTTATGTAAGGGACCTGATTACTGTATAGGAAATCTCCAAGGAGCCCCCCAGTCATCCATTTCTGCCTTCAAGGCAGTAGTGCCAGCACTCCTGGTCATTTATTAATGTTTATCTTCAGCCTCACATTCCACCTGCAGCCTTGAAAATGTACATAGCATCTTACTTATGTTCTAGCTCCAAAGGTTTAGGATTTTGGAGCATTTGGGGATTTCAGATAACGGAGACTCAATCTATAATGCCCCTTACTGTGGGTTTTCAGAGACATGTACAGATAAAATAGTGGGCACTTTATGGTTACTTGTAGGGGTTTGAGTTTTGGAAACAAAGGTTCAAATGCCTGCTCAGATCTGGAAAACCACTGGGTGATCTTGAGCAAGTCCTGCTCTTTCGGCCTTAGGGGAAGGCAATGGTAAACACCTCTGAACACATCTTGCCAAGAAGACTCTGTGATGCATTTGCCTTAGAATAACTATGTATAAGAAATGCCTTGAAGGTACAGCAACAGTGGATTTAAAATAATTCCAGATTAAAACAATGAAATAGTTTAAACAAGATAAAAACATATTACATGTCACAACAAGTTAAAATAGCTTGAAAGGCTACTACAGTTAGAAACCATGTATATGTACGCTGAAAGAAGATTAAGACTCAAACACTTTAATATAAAGTCATGTCTGGACCTGACGCGAGAAAAAGACCAAGATAAGCACCTATGGGACCTTCTGTTTTCAAAGTACTGTACATACTTGCCTATAAATTGATCTCATGCATAAACTGAGGTCAGATTTTGGGACCAGAATTATGGCTTTTGATATAAACCATAGACAAGTCAGGGTACAACCTAGGGGCATCTAACAAGGGATGTAAAGGACAAAGCAAAGGAAAACTATGCCAAAGTTTGAAATTACAAAATCCCAGCAGGCATAACGATGTGTATTTACCTTAAAGGCTGGGTGGTTAGGAGAGCAGAGTGGGGTCAGTGTTTCCAGGAGAGATTACAGTCTTTCCTTTCACCAGGGAATGGTTCCTTTTTTTATAAGAGTTAAAGTACTTACATTGACCCATGGATAAGTTGACTCAGTGGTTTTTGTGACAATTTTTTAACTAAAATTTCTAGACTTATACATGAGTGTATACAGATAGAATTCCAAGCTATAGCCATGTTAGTCTGTAGAATCAGTATGCAGAGAGAGCTAGTAGCACCTTTGAGACAAACTGAAAGAAAGAAGTCAGCAGCATGGGCTTTTGTAGACTTCAGTCTTCTTCCTCAGATGGACATATACTTACCATATATACTTGACTATAAGTCAACCTCATGTATATGTTGAGGGCAAGTTTTGGGACCAAAATAATGGATTTCATTATGATAAGTCGAGAGTCATACATAGGGGCATATAGCAAAGGATCTAAAGGATAAAGCAAAGCAAAACAATGTCAAAGAACTTACAAAATTCCAGGAGACATAACTCTTTGTGCTTACTCTTAAGGCTAGATGGATGAGAGAGAATAGAGGTGGTCAGTGTTTCCAGGACAGATTATACTCTTGCTTTTCACTAGGGAATGGTTCCTTCTTTTATTTAATTGTATCTTGACTCTTATTTAAAAGATATATTGACCTGTGGATAAGTCCACTCAGGCTTTTTGGGTCTAAATTTCTAGACTTATACATGAGTATATATAGTAAGTCTACGAAAGCTCATGCTGCCAGCTTTTTTCTTTTAGGCGCAAATGCTCCATGCTGGTGCTGATTTTAGGGTTAGGGATTGTGCAGCAACCACACGGTTCCTAACCCTAACACAGCGCAGCAGCGTAACAATCGTGGCGTCCCATATACACGGGCACCACCATTGTGACATAAACACTGTGTAGCGTCCGCACAGTGCCACGCATTGCTTATGTCCACCCTGCGGCGCAAAAAAATTTTTTTTCCGGGTTGTTTTTCCTCCGGTGGGAAGCTGTACGGTTTGGCAGCTGCGGCTTCCCCTGGAGGAATTAGGCCGCCAGCAGGCCATCCTTTTGGGGCGGTCTATCCCGCACCTTAATTAGTCTCAAAGGTGCTATAAGATCTCTTTACATAATGAATATATATAGTAACTTTCTAGTTACTAAAGCTCTAATGTTAAAAGTAGTTTTCCAAAGTCTGTAAAACTGATATTCCACAATCTCACTTCTTCTGACCATCAGATTCACAGACTTCAGTTCCTCGTTTTTCTGGGCCCCTCCTCTACGGCGTGGTGGCTGGAGTTCTGGTCATAGCATTGGTCATCTTTGTTGGGGTATGGAGGATCCGCCGGCCCCAACACCGGGAACATGGTTCACTTTGGTTCCCACCTGGATTTTCTCCACGCCAAGGCAAGAAGCGTCGTCGTCGTAGAGAACCTGTAGGAGAAGATGCTATTGGGCTAAAGTAAGTATAAATGGATAAATACCAATGAATATTGCCGTATTTTACGGCCTATAAGACGACTTTTGAACCCCTTTAAATCTTCTGAAAAATTGGGGGTCGTCTTATACGCCCCGTATGAGGAGGCCTGAGGGAAACTTTATGGGCCGGCGCACGCGCGCGACCAACGCCGGCTCTCCAAAGCCTCGGAGGAGGCCAGAGGCCGGTTCCATGGGCCGGCATGAGCCCGCCCAGCACTGGCCTTTGGAGGCCAAAGGCCAGCCCCATGGGGAGGCGGGCACGCGCCCAGCGCCGGCCTTCAAGGCCTGGGAGGGCGGCTCCATGGGCTGGCGCGAGCGCGCCCAGCACCGGCCTTCAAGATCTCGGAGGCCGGCTTGAAGGGGCGGCGCGACCCTGCCCAGCGCCGGCCTTCGGAGGCCTCGGAGGCCGGCTCCATGGGCCGGCGCAACCCCGCCCAGCGCCGGCCTTCTGAGGCCTCGGAGGCCGGCTCCATGGGTCGGCGCGAGCGTGCCCAGCGCCGGCCTTCAGGTCTCGGAGGCCGGCTTGAAGGCGGCGCGAGCGCGCCCAGCGCCGGCCTTCCGAGGCTTCGGAGGCCGGCTCCATGGGCGGCGCGAGCGCGCCCAGCGCCGGCCTTCCAGGCTTCGGAGGCCGGCTCCAGGGGCCGGCCGGAGCGCGCCCAGCGCCAGCCTTCAAGGCCTCGAGGCCGCTTGAAGGGGCGGCGCGAGCGTGCCCAGCGCCAGCCTTCCAAGGCCTCGGAGGCCGGAGGCCAGCCCCATAGGGAGGCGGGCGCGCGCCCAGCGCCGGCTTTCAGAGGCTTCGGGTGGTCTTGTACGGCGAGTATATGGTAAACTCTATATTTTTCTTTAAATAGTTGGGGGGTCGTCTTATACGCCCCGTCGCCTTATACACCGGAAAATACGGTAGGTGCCTTAGGCTATATTTCAGAGGAAGGGACTAGCAAAACCATTGTAGTTGCATCTTCCTTGCCTAAGGAAACCCTATGAAATCCATGGGGTCATTATAAGTCCACAGGCAACTTGAAGGCACACACACACACACACACACACACACACAGAGGAACAACTCTTTTTCTTGTGGCTGGAGACCTCTGCTGGTAGCTATTGTGCTTTTATAGCTCAATCTTTGAATTAAAAATAATTATATGTTTACATGACTCAAGGTTCAGTTTTAAAAATGAGCAAAATCAGTCTAATGGTGTAGTGGTTTGAGCATTGGGCTACGACTCTGGAGGCCAGGATCTGAATCCCAATTTGGCAATGTAAGCCCACTGGGGGACACTGAGCAAGTCACACTTTCTCACCCTCAGGGGAAGGTAATTGCAAACCCGCTCTGAAGAAACTTGCCAAGGGAATCCCACAATAGGTTTGCCTTAGGGCACCATAAGTCAGAAATAACTTGAAGGCACACAACAACAACAACAACAACAACAACAACAATGTATTCTTACCATAATTTTGCAAAGAGATTAAACTCTTGGGTGATAGAAAGGGCACGGTGGTGGACTGCAAGGACTCATGGCAGGAGTCCATAATACTGCAGGCATTTCAGCGCCTTTACTTTTTACCAAAAGCAGGTCTTTTGTAAATATAATGACTCTTAATTCCCAGGCCACCCCAAAATATTTTGCATAATAACAGAGATAATGCAGAATAATGCACTGGTTAATAGCCATCCTCCCACCTTCTCAGCCACTGTGAAGTTTGTAGCTAAACTCAAAGGGAACGGGGATAACTGACGGAGCAGAGGTTGACATCATTGTTCCCACTAATAAAAAGGTCTCACTGTTTCAGCCAGTGCCCTTGTTCCACTACAACACTGTCCAAACAAATTAAAGTGTCTTAATCTGGTATTCAAATGTAGGCTGTTTGGTAGACCATATTTCCCTGTATGAGCTAGCTCAGGTCTGAGCTCATCAGGATTCTTTCTGTGTCACCATCATTGCAAGCATGGTTGGTTGGTAGGGATGCAACAGAGGCCTTCTTGGTGGCTATTTCTGGACTCTGGAACTTGCTTTCCAGGGAGGCCAAAATGGCCCCCTCTTTGTACTTCCATTGGCAAGCTAAGAAGTTTATTGCACCCATGTTCCCCCCATTAGGGGCACAGGAAGGGGATGCTCGTGGGCGCTCATGACCAAGAAGTTTTATTTCAGACAAAAATTGCGCTCCTCAGCACTGAACGGGGACAGCCTGGTGTAGGGCTCAGGAATAAGGCCTTTTTGAGGATGCTTTGGTGTGTGATAAAATCCGTTTTTTCTCGGTCGTGCATGCTCACGAGCATCGGGGGGGGGGGGACAGGTGCGATAAACTTCCAAGACATCTTTATTCAGACAGGCTTTTCAAACAGAAAGTCTTTAAAGAACAGGCTGGGGGTGTTGTACTGTTAATTATACTGTTTCAGAGCACCTTTATCTTTTTTAAATACATTTTAATGAGTGGCATGTTTTAATACTGTAATAGTGTAATTCTGTTTTAAAGCTCGCTTTTGTATGTTTTTAATTGTATTGCTCTTTTAAATTGTCAACTTCCTTGAGTCCCAATTTTGAGAAAAAGCAAGATGATCAAGATGATCATGATGATGATTTTAAAAATAGGGCCAGGATAAAGTTCCCAGTGGAATGCATTGCATAGCTCTGTTGCTACTACCAAGAAGATGCTTTTACTACTTTACAGCAATCTTACCATTTGAAAGGAAGAGAAGTTTGTTCTAAGGAGCAATAGGAAAGGAAAAGGAGACTTGGTGATCTGATTAGAGAGACTGGGAAAATCTGGCTTACTTGTGTCATCCACTAGTAATCAGTGGTAAAAATAAGGCAATTCTGTAGAAACCTCCAGACACTCCAGTGAAAACCACAAAGCCTTTTTCTCTGGAGTTTTAAGTAGTTTTTCACCCACCCCTTTTGTCCTGTGAATCACATGCGACAAAATTGTATTCTAATCAACTGAAATAAGAAGTATTTTAATCATATAGAAAATCCTTAGGGAGAAGAGATACTATTTGATTTTCTTCCTCAGGCAGCAAAATGTCTCTGACTGGTCTTCCTGCTATGCATTAAAGAACTCTTCTATCACATGTTGACAATTCTCCCAACCTCTTTCATCTTCATCTCTGACACAGGCCAAGGAAACAGGAGATTGAATTTGTAGAGGAGCCTGATATGTTTTCCAGTTCCCATTTTGATGGACCACTGGACACCAAAGAGGTACCCTAATGAATGCTTAACATAGATTCTCTTTCCGTCAGCAGCCAGAGACTTTTTTTATTCAGGCAGGCCTTCACTAACTAACGGGGTTGAAATTGAAGTGCTGGCTTTTAATATTTTCCTGAATGGGGTGTGTTGAATGGATGTTTTAAATTATTGGGCACATCAGTTCAGCATAGAGAAAATGCCCATTAGGGATAGATTTGCTAGATCCCCGAATCTTTGGTGTTTGTCACACAGAGGTTTTTGCAGCTCAGATCTGGGGTGACTCCTGGTTCAGCTATGCGAATTCACGTTATAATGCACATGTTTTATCACACCTGGTTGCCCTTCCCTTGCCCTTCAGAATCGAGGGGGAATCAAATCCAAGGCAAGTCATGTGATGCGGATTCACGCAAAGCGGAGTGAGTGCAAATTGTATT
Organism: Sceloporus undulatus; assembly: GCF_019175285.1. Classification (NCBI taxonomy): domain Eukaryota; kingdom Metazoa; phylum Chordata; class Lepidosauria; order Squamata; family Phrynosomatidae; genus Sceloporus; species Sceloporus undulatus. Next base: position 12,035,016 of record NC_056523.1, read on the forward strand.
ACTACACCGCTGCATACCATGCGGATTCAACTATTGGAATTGGGACCCTTGAGCATGCTCAGTGGGGGTCTGAATACATCGTGAACCTTTGCACTTCCAGGGTGAAGAAGGGGCCACTTCCTAGTTCCACTTTCACATACATGCTAGCCTCACGTGAATGACAGCTTCAGGTTCTATGGGCTTTAGAGTCCATTTTGGCACCCAAACCAGTACTCTTTTTCTGGGAGATATGGTTGCTTTTGGCACCCAAACTAGCACTCTTTTTCTGGGAGATATGGTCCCTTTTGGCACCGAAACTAGCACTCTTTTTCTGGGAAATATGGTCCATTTTTTTCCAGCCACACAAGCAGCCTTGCCCAGCGACACTGAAAACAGCTGCTTTCCCTCTCCTCGCCAGCATGTCTCCTGTCCATGTTAAAATGTGAATACATTCATTCCGCAGTAGCTCTCTGCCCTTTCCCCAGCAGCATTGGAAACAACCACATTTCCCCTCGGCAGCAATGGAAGCGGGGGGGGGTGTGTGTACCGGAAGCAAATGGGGCAAAATTGCAGCATGGCATCATGGGAAATGTGGGACTTTGGAGGTTTGGAGGGATATACCAGGACGGATGCAAAGTTGCATTCCACCCCAAACCAATTCGAAGTGAAATCGAAGTGAGCTTGAATGCGAATTTTGTGAATTCACTTTTTACCGAATTCACCAAAATGAGGAGTCACTTTGGATTCACTGCGGAAGCGCCATGGAAGGAGCTGCCATAGAAAGGAATCACATGTGATAATACATCACGTTATCGCTTGAATTCATATCGTTGGACCCACAGTTACATCAGATCAGAGCTGCAAAAACCTCCATGTGATAAGGGCCTTTGTGGGGTTTTTTGTTTGTTTGTTTGTTTGTATGGCTTATCTCCAGATGGAAGATGAGGATACAGATGGTCCAGTTTCAGTAGGCTCAACTCCAGGCAAGAGGAGAAGACTCTGTGCAAATCTCCAGCTCACCTAGAAGAGTACTATCTCAGGGGTGTCACTAAGAGGGTGCAGGGAGTTTGGATTGCACCTGGTGATGCCGCAAAGCCCTAATTTATTTGTTGATGCAGCTTGCAGAGATTTTGGGCAGGAGGGAGGCCTATTTATTTTCTTGTTTAGATTTACCTTCCCTCCCAGTTGTTTTGTTGCCAAGGCTCACCCTCCACTCTGCATCCAACTTCTGGCTAGAAGCAAGTAGGCTTGATTATATGCTCCTTAGCCTATCTCACCAAGGAGGTAGGCAACTGCAGTTGATCTTTAGTGCATAAGGTTTAATAACATCAATACAGACCACCTCTAGATGCCAGGTTTTGTCTCTTAAAACTGAAGGTCTAGGATGGACTTGGACTGGCAGCCCTAACTGGCAGAGTTAAATTACATAACCCCTACACTATGTCCAGTTCTGGGCACCACAATTCAAAAAGGAAGTTTATGGGTTGGCGTGTGTCCAGAGGGGGCCACCAAAATGGTGAAGGGTCTGGATGTCTTATGAGGAAAGACTTAGGGAGCTGGGTATGTTTAGCCTGGAGGAGGGACAGTTAAGAAGTGATATAGTAGCCCTGTGTAAGCATCTGAAGGGGTGTCACATTGAAGATCGAGGAAGCTTGTTTTCTGCTGCTCCAGAGACTAGAACACGGAACAGTGGATGCAAGCTACATTGCCATGGCTCAATGTGATAGATTCTTTTGGGATTTGTAGTTTTTGTGAGATATTTATTCTTCTCTGTCAGTGATGTCAAACTGGATTATTTTTGCAGTGTGGATGCAGTCTTAGTGTGTTTTTATTGAGATGTTCTAATAGATTGTAAGACACCTTGCTTGGAAGAAAGCTGAAATATAAATAAAATATAGAAAAGGAAAGGAAAAGAAGAGAAAAGAAAATTTGTGCTGAAAGAAGAAATGGTGTAGCGATGAAATGTTAGTTTCCCACCACTAGGATTACTTTTATTAAAGAACGGCCTCTCTTTTTCAGGATGATCCTGATTACATCTCAGTCCCAGATCAGAGCCAGCCTAAGCCTAAGAAGCAGCTACAATTCAGCACGCCAACGCAGGCACAGGACACCAAGCCAAAGAATGTGAAAAATCGAGAACCAGGTAAAGAGAGATGTCTGTCTCCCAGGGAAGTGGTTGGTAGGACAGGAAGCCCAGTCCCTTTAGTAAAAAGACCAATGAAGAGAGATCCTACCCACTGATACAAACAAATCTAGCAACATCCTGGAAAGCCAAAGTTTCAAGTGACCCTAGGTCCCAGGCTCTCGGTCCAAGGAAGAGAAAGACAGATAGACAGGCAGCAGGAGCTATTTAATATACCATTGTATCTACAGTTCTCCCTCTGAATTCGTGGAGGATCTGTTCCGACCCCCTCCCCCCAGGTGAATTTGGAAATCTGCAAATATGCTCTTGCGCATGGCCATGCACATGCACCATGTGGGTGCATGCCATTAACTTTAATGGAGGTTGCCCTTCCACAAATAACCAAAACTGCGGATCTCAAGTCCGTGAAAACGGAGGGGCAAGTGTACAGGGAATATACTCCCAGATTTACTATAGAAACACAAAACTACAGATAATAGTGAAGCCTATTGAAATGAATGATTTCCAGTGGAAACTGACCATTGAGTTGCACTGAAGGAACTAGAGAATCCTAGAGAGAACGCCTCTCTAGGCATTTCTACATAATCTAGTGTGACTCTATAGTCAACATCCACAGGAACCCTACCATAGAATCATGCTGGAGGACCTAGAAAATGCCTACCAAGAACATATTTTTTCAGATATGAATAAGTGAAACTGTGGGTACTGACCCCACAGATGCAGGAGTTGTAATGTACAGTATTTTAAGTCTAGAGGTACTTTTCCCAAATATGTCCTCTTTTTCAGAGCTAAAGTTTCTATCTAGGTGGATTTTTACAATGTCCACTGCTGCTTTGTCTCCTGCTTGCCAACACTGCCTCCTCATTGGTGTCTTTTCAGCTTCCATTGAGTGCTCTGCTAGGAAAACAGATGGGCGACCAGTCTGTGAAACAGTATCTCTCTCTCTCTCTCTCTCTCTCTCACACACACACACACACACACGCATATACAGGTGCATCCTATGATATTGGGGAGGGGAGAGAATTATAATTTGGTGAGACACTAGAACTCTCTAGCTGAGAATTCTAAGAACCTCTCCCTAAACCTATTATCAGAAATTTCTAGAGCTGCAGTCTGCACTCAATCAAAGTGGACCCTCAGAGTATTAAAAAGAAGGAAAGGTTCATATGAAGGAAGGTTCATATTTATAGATTTTTAAATAAATGGTTTCACCAAAGAAAACCAGTGAGAGTGTATATGATGAAACCAGTCCCCCAAGTTGCTCAGCTCTGTCCTGTCTAGCTGATACAATCAGTTAAAACAAAATTATTACCCTACACCCATTTAATCCAGAAATTTTATATTAAACATTGCATTTCCAAATCTTCATCCTGGAAGAAATGACTATTTACATGGGACTTTATCTCTTTTCATTTGTCTATTGTGAATACATGCTTTCCAGTTTTTTGTTCTATCACTTTCACATGCAGCAGTACAGGGAGTGCAGCTTTTTCCGACTCTTCTTCTCTGGCTGCCCACTTTCCTTCATGACCTTTTTATCTTTATAGTTTGTGGCTTGACACCATTGGCCCATTCTCCTGGCTTGGAAGTGGAGGGATCCTGGACAGACCGGCAAACCCACACCTCTGGAGAAACACCTCTTCACTTAGCCGCTCGCTTCTCCCGTGCGGACGCTGCCCGTCGACTTCTGGCCTCTGGAGCTGATGTCAATGCCCGTGACCAGTGGGGACGGACTCCCTTGCACAGTGCGGTAGCAGCCGATGCATTGGGTGTCTTCCAGGTTTGAAAATAAAAAGGGAGGTGGAATAGAGTCATGCACTGTGAAGAAGGCAGCTTTCCTAGGTAGGATTGTGGCAGTATTCTGCAGTGAGGGGTAGCAAGCAAGTTAATGCCATTTCACTGATGGTCCACACACTGACAGTCAGTGTGGTGTGGTGGTATGAATGTTGGACTAGCACTCTTAGAGGCTAGGGTTCAAATCCCTGCTCAGGTATGAAAACCACCTCTGTGACCAGCAAGTCACACTCTTGCAGCTTAAAAAGCAGGCCTCATCAAACTGCATCTAAATAAATCTTGCCAAGAAAACCCTATGATAGAGTTGGGATAAGTCAGAGTCGACTGGAAGGCATATATCAACAAAACTACAACAGCCAACATCTAGGGCTCTTCCATATTGCACACTTATAGGTGCATCCTATGATATTGGGGAGGGGAGAGAATTATAATTGGTGAGACACTAGAACTCTCTAGCTGAGAATTCTAAGAACCTCTCCCTAAACCACAACTACTAGGATTCCATAGTATGCAACCATCGCAGTTAAAGTGAAATCACAGTACTATAACTGTTTAGTGTGAAAGGGCTCCAGGTCAATCAAGTTGCACTGAGAATTGAGACATTATCTTTAATCATGTCTCTGGTTTAATTCAGAAGTCCTCACACTTTGGTCCTCCAGTGTTTTGGACTTCAACTCCCAGAATCCATGGCCACAGGCCAGGTTGGCTGGAGCTTTTGTGAGCTGAAGTCCCAAAATACCTTGAGAACCAGTGTTTAAGAACCATTGATTTAGTCCAGAGGTCACAAAACACATTGTCTGGGGACTTCATTTGTCCCCACTGCCTCCAACTCACCTTTTGTGATTTCTGCAAGGTGTAGTGGCGAGACAGAATTGTTGTTGTTCTTTTAAATGATAGGCAGAATACATTGTTTTAAACAAGAATGACTTCCCAGAATCTTTTGTGATGCATGATTCCCTTCTAAAGCCAAGTGTCTGCTCCCTTGTCACTTGTTTTATTGTCAAATGGGGCTGGGTGGCAGGTAGAGCTGGGGAAAATATCTTTGTTGTCTAGCAAATTTTTGGCAAACTGTGTGGCCCATAACAGAACTCGGGGGGTGAAGGGGGAGGACAGCATTTGTCCCTAGACATAACAAAGTTTTCCACCCCTTTTCAGGTCATGCTGTGGTTCTGCTGGAGTATAGGAGGGCTGGAGGATGTGGCTTTGGGTGCAGAAGTTTATACCCCTTATGAATGGCTGTGTTTACTTCAAAGTATGTGAACTCAGGAAACTGTTTTGTAGCAAGGCAGACCACTGGCCCCAGCTTTCACCTCATTAATAAACATGTCATGTCCATTTAAAAATCAGGAGTGAAAGCCTTCCTGTGAAGTTGTTCCACAAGTTTGGGACCACTACTGAGAAGACTGTGCTCCTTTCTGCAAATTTACATTTGCCAGCATGGTGATGTGGTTTGAGTATTGGATTATGATTCTGGAGGCCAGAATCCCCACTCAGCCATGGAAACCTACTGGATCTTGGCCTTGAGCAAGTCACACTCTCTCAGCCTCTGAGGAAGGTAAATCTTGCCAAGAAAACCCTGTGATAGGTTCACCTTATGGTTGCCTTAAATTAAAAACAACCTGAAGGTACACAATAACAACAACAATCAATATAAATGGGTGACAAACTGAACTCTGTGAAAATGATCTTGACCAGAAGATGAGTCCATATGGAAAGAGATGCTTTCTTGGATAAGTAGATAAAACCCACCACTAACGTCTTGTCCACATCACTGTTCACTTAAAAACCCCTTTGTCTCCAACAGATCCTTCTCCGGCAAAGACAAACAGATTTGGATGCATCGGCACATGATGGCTCCACCCCACTAATCCTTGCCACACGGCTGGCAGTTGAAAATATGGTGGAGGAGCTGGTGGCAAATCATGCAGATGTCAGGGCCACAGACAAACGAGGTGAGGACAGTGAGCATCACAGGGCTAACATCTCAGCAATAGACACTGTGCCATTCTGGGGCTAGGTAGCCTTAGTGCAAAAGTGGAATGCAGAAGACAGGGAATCAGAAGGTAGGAGTTGTTATTGTTGGAGGAAGGCTGAGTGATGCTGTCTTAGGACTTTATCACATGAGAGGCAAGCATCCTCCTCCCATCATTAAATAGACATTAAATCCCATCAATATCCTGCAGTAATGGAAAGATTTTCACATGACATCTCATGACGTCACAGTTTTCGGGCCATTATACCATGAGTAAAGCTGGAAAATCATGCCTTTTTTATTCATGGGATTTTCCTGTGATTAAAAAGTGGTGTGATTTTGCCGCTTTATTCATGAGGTAATGTCCCAATAATTCTGACATCTTGAGACTTTGAAGCTTATTGCACCCGTTCCCCCCCCCCCCCCCCCGTTATGGGAACAGGAAGGGGACGCTCATGGGTGCATGCAACTGAGAAAAAATGGATTTTATGGCACACCAAAGCATCCTTTAAAAGGCCCCATTCTGGTGCCAAGCTGTCCCCGTTCAGTGCTGAGGAGTGTAATCTTTGTCTGATGGAAGTTTTCCATCAGATAAAAATGGCGCACTGAATGGGGACAGCCTGGCACTGGGCGCCGGAATGGGGCCTTTCTGAAGATCTTTAAAAAGAACTTATCTTTATTGCCCCTTATGTTCATCCAAAATCTACATTCCTGTAGCTCAGATCTTAGTAAGGTTGCTTTGGGGGACTAGATTTTTTACTATTTCCTCACTAGCCTACAGCTAGTTTTTACATGCGCCAGATTCTATCCCTCTCTGAGCCAGAGATACCTGTTCCCACTGTAGGGGCTTAGGAAATACACCTGTTTACCATAATGCAGCTAATGCCCGGGACTCAAAAATTATGTGATCTTCTCACCATCCCTGGAATTTTCCATGTCTGGCAGGAAAGAGTGCCCTCCACTGGGCTGCAGCCGTGAATAATGTCCGTGCCACCCTCATCCTGTTGAAAAATGGAGCTGACAAGGATGCCCAGGACAATCGGGTAATGTCTTATGATTGCTGGTTTTGGCTTGAAAAGGTTAATGTAGAGCTGGAGGATTATACCCCAACATAGGCCAGTAAAGTTATCAGAAGGAGCATTTATTTATTTATTTATTTATATGAAAAAGAATGTAAGAAACTGGAACACAGGGGAAGCTACTTTATACCAAATCAGACTATTTGTTACCTTACCCTGCCCCTGACTTGTCTTAGACTAGCCTATGCACCTCACATGTGGTGGAGGACGCTCTCCCATTGCCAGCATTATTTTAAGATTCAACAGCCAATTTATGTTCATGGAAGGAAGAAATATCTATCTGTCTGTCTGTCTGTCTGTCTGTCTGTCTGTCTATCTATCTATCTATCTATCTATCTATCTATCTATCTATCTATCTATCTAATCTCAGAAGAAATATCTATCTGTCTCAGCAGAATCACTGATACCAACCTTTAGCCAAGTGTGTGTGACATTTGCCTTGCCTGACCTATGTGAAAGGATTGTTGTTATGAGAAGTGGCAGAGTGGTAATTTATGACAGTTATTATTATTATTATTATTATTATTATTAACTTTTATTTATAAAGCGCTGTAAATTTACACAGCGCTGTACATACATACATACAAACAGTTGTGCCCAGTTTTGGGCTTTCTCCCTCAACTCACTTTTTGCTTCAGGTTTTCAACTCTCTTCAAAGTGATGATGGTGGCTACCTTAACTCACTGTCCCTTGCAAGCCACCCAGCATTGCCTCAGTGGGCACAAGTTACTCTGACGTCAGATGAAATGCCCAGCATTGATAACATGGCTGGGCACCTCATTCTGATCTCCATGGTGGTGCCAGGCAATGAGCAGAAATCATGTGGGAAGGCAGATGCCAATGGTTTACTGCAAGAGTTGAAAACTGGCAACAAAAGAGAGTAGGCAAGGTGGGATTTGGGTGAATTAGGGGCAAGAATACTCCAAAGGCAGCCTAGATTATTCTGGCAAGTGAAGACAGGGCTCTGGATTTTGTTTGAACTCTCTGTATCTCAGGGAGCTCCTTTAACACCTGGAGATGTATTCACAGCCCCTGACATGGGAGCCCCCAGCTGTCATTTGTATATATGGAAATGATGACTAAATCACAGGACCCATACATTTTCTCTATTTCTTTCTGTTCTTACAGGCCCAGACCCCTCTGTTCCTGGCTGCCCAAGAGGGGAGCTACAAAGTAGCCTGCCTTCTCCTCCAACATGGAGCCACACAGAACATCCAGGACCACCTGGGACGCCTTCCAAAGGACGTGGCACGGGAGCGCCTCCACCATGACATCCTATCCCTCTTGGACCACCCTTCTCCCTCTTGTGTGACTGGGCAGCTCTCACCACATAGACCACGGCCAAAGGCCCACCGGGCCATGACCAACCTACACAGGTTACCAGGGCAAACTGGCCACCTGCAACTAACTCCTGTGCCTGAGAATGAAGGCCTTTCCAAGGAGCTGCCTTCTCCCAGGCTGCCAAGAAGTTCACCAGAAGATGCCACTGGGCCACTTGCTGAGTGACTCTGCCCCTTCTGGGTGTGGAATGAACAGCCGAGAGCATGGGGGTACAGTGGCATTAGGTTGAGCCACTGTGAAGTGCCCTCCCCAGCAATGTCAGGCCAGGAATGATGATACCACAGGAAGGCACCATGAGTGCAGGCACTTTGTTGTGTTGCAGCTCCTGGAGTGGTTCTGACACCTGTGGTTCTGACATCTGCGTGGAAGGATGATGACGTTCTTGGTGTGATATCGGAGGCTGCCCACGAACATTTTTGACATCATACATGATGATGTCACACAGCAAGGGGAGGCAGTCAGCGGTGATAATGTTCCACATAGCCCAAAGTACAGAGTGACCTTCATCAGGTTTTTCTATAGGAAAAGGGGTGGATGAGCTAAAAACCAGTAAGTCTGAAAAACTCTTCACCCAACTTTTCCAATGTGTAATTTACTAATACACATCTTATTACAATTTGTCACTACTTTGTTTTTCTGTCAGTTGAAATAGAAATACTAAAAGGTTTTGGGGGGTTTGGCCAGGACCAGCAAATCTACCTTAACAACGTGGTCCAAATCCCCAAACCTATCTTAACAACCAGCAGCCTCCTGGCCCAAACCCCTGGCTCAAACTACCAAACCATCTTAACATGCTGAGATGAGGAATTGCAACAGGGGCCCTGCTTCTGATTGTTGTAATCTCATTCGTTGGCAGGAGGGAGTTGGAAACATCCTCCTGTACCTGATCACTACCTGAACTCGATGCAGTGACTAATCAGCCCATCATATCCACAGATTCTTTATCCATGGTTTCAAGCATCCACAGCTTGAAAATATTTTTAAAAATATATAAATTACAAAAAGCAAACCTTGATTTTGCCATTTCATATAAGGGACCCCATTTTACTATGGAAATTATCACACGGGGATAGGAGAAGGACGGGATTGCTACCCCATCCTTATCCCATCTTTGACTGCAGTCATGCAGAAAGTTTTCAGATTGCAGCACTATTATCCCATCATTGAAGTGGCATTGCATTAACACAAACTCCCATTAATGCAAAATGCCAGGCAATGGCATTTCAATAAAGGGGCAATGACAGGATCTGTGCATGATAGCAGTCAGTTGCACTTTCCAGGTGGTATAATGTCTGGATAAGCATGACGTCATATTAAAATCTTCTCATGATCGTGCTATAATAATGGGAAAAGGATGGGACAAGTAAATTTTGTCCCCCGTCTGATAATCTCCTTGCGTTTAATGGGATGAGAATCCAGCGATTATGGTATTCATAGGGGGTCCTGGAACCAAACCTCAATGGATACCAAGAGCCCACTGTAGTTACTAGAATAGGTTTGTGGGGAACATTTACAATTGTAGCAACAGTGCCACAATCATGAATACATTGTATTACTGAATTTGGAGTAGTTATAGGTTATGAATCTGTAACTACAATACAGGCTGCCAGGTGATATACAGTAGGCCCTTGGTATCTCCTGGTTTCATCTAGGACCCCCCATGGATACCAAAATCCATGGATACTTAAGTCCCATTAAGCATAATGGCATTATGAAATGGTGCCTCTTGTGTAAATAGCAAAATCAAGGTTTGCTTGGTGGGATATATATATATATACTGTATCTTGGAATATTTTCAAACCATGGGTGATTGAATCCATGGATAAAAATATCTGTGGATATGGAGGGCTGACTGTACATTCAGGTATTATGGCCTGCCAGGGCCTTAACATCCTCCCCCACATCTTGCTTTTTCTGTCATCGGTCAGTGCCATAACTTAAGGCTTATCACAAACTGGTCAGGCCAGCATACATAGTAAATAAGTGTGGTTAGTTAGTTTCATTCACTTAGCAGTTCAAACAGTGATAGGAGGACTTTGGTCTTCTAAATGAGAACTTTAGCCTTCAACTCTGAGAAGCACCACCAACATGGCTGATGCGAACAACTGTGGAAATCCAAAACAGCTCCCTACTTTTCAGTTATCAAATCCCCAAACCTGTAATTGGAATTGCCAGCTTCCCCGCAGCAAAGCCTTTAGCAATTGTGAGACAGATGAATTCTCCAGGTGTAGATTGTTCCAATGTGGTGATGCAATTACAGCAGCTATACCTGTTGAATTTTTTCTCATTACATACACCTTTTGTTTTACAAGGTGACTATGCAAATAATCTCATGCATTCCTGGTTTGTGGTTCACACTATATTTTTATCAGAACAACATCCATGCACATTTGTGCAAGTTCTGTTGCCCACACATGTCAGCACTGCAAATAAAGATGGAGATGATGTTGCAGATGTATTTAAATCAGTTCAAGGCATGCAGATTTTTACCCAGTTTATCCCGGATCTATCTGCATAAGTCACTCACACAGGTAACCATGCAAATCTTTCAGGAAAACTAAAAAACAAACAAACCCCAAGATCCCAGGTTTTGTGGGGTTTTTGGCAGCCTTTGCAAAAATGTAATCAGATGTATTCAAAATTCATGTGAAAAGCACAAATTCAACCCACATTCTACCAGGATTTTTTACAGTGTCTGAATTAAAGGTAGTGCCCCAGCCAGAAAGAAAAGGGGACTGTGGAAACTAACCCTTTGATCCATAAAGTTGTTTCATAGGGGTAGCCATGTTAAGCTGTTACATCAACACAGAGACTTGTGTTAACTTAGAATCTCAGATTTATTGTGGCTGAAACTTATTTTAAGATAAAACTGCAAGTCTTTAAGGTGCCACAAAATTGGATTTTTTTGTGTACAAAGGTTGTCTTTCTGATCTAATAGTAGTTCCTCTTGCCTCTCCCCCTTCCCTAATTTAATAAAAATATGTTTTTATACACTAAAAACCACACTTTTTAAAAAAAATCCATAAAAATATCAGTTGTTTTACTGAATCTCTAATGATTGTCATTCCAGTTTTGGCCACAAAGTGGCAAAAGGAGTCACCGTTTCAAAAAATAATATCTTTAGCAGTTCTCATTCTCTCCCAAAGCTGATGGTGTTTGCTACCGGTTTCAGTTCTGTCTTGGCAGAGATGTAGTGAAGGGATGAGAACATTTCCCATGTCATGTGAGAAAGGACTGAATAGATGGAGTGAGAGAGAAGAAAGAAGGCATGGCCTTTGCAGTCACACCAGCCACCAAAAACGTATGTAGAGCATCAGTACCACAAAGATCAAGCTGGTGGCTGCAGCTTTGGCATAAGCAGAGCGGCTGTTGAGGAGTTTGGCATCCTGGCGATATTTCTTGGAGAGAGTCGACAAACTGCTGGCTTTGGAATCAAGAGCTGAGGAGAGAGGAAAAGAAGAGGAGTTTGATTCATGGATCTCCAAAGCCTTTAAAACACCATGATTTTGAGTGTGACATTTCTAGTTGTCAGCCAGCTGAGAAAAAGCATGGCATAGTAGTTGGAGTGGCCAAGGTTTAATTCCCATGAAACCCACTGGGTGACCTTGGGCAACTCACATTCTCTCAGCTTCAGGGGAAGACAAGGGCAAACCTCCTCTGAACAAATCTGGTCAAGACCCCATGATAGGGTCACCATAAGTCGGAAATGACTTGAAGACACACAACAACAACTCAGCCAGGTACTGGTGAACAGATCAAAATCCAATCTGCCTTCAAACATTCAAATCCTCCCTGCCCCAACTCCAACCCCAAAGTTAATGAGAAGCCTGATATTTCATAATATTATTCCTTTTAATTTGATAGGTCTCTTTCATGCTAATCAATAATACCACTTTGATGCCATTAACTGCCATGATTTAATCCTACATCTATATCTATAAAATCTACAGTCTGATGAAGATTGAGAGCTCTACTGCCTCCCCAAAGTAGAAATCCTAGGATTCCTTAGGGTGCCGCCATGGCAGTTAAAGTGGTTCAATTTCCAGCTTGGCTATGAAACCCACTGGGTGACCCTGGGCAAGTCACACACTCTCAGCCTCAGAGGAAGGCAATAGCAAACTTCCTCTGGACAATTGTGCCATGAAAAGTCCATGATAGGTTCGTTTTAGGGTCACCATAAGTTGGATATGACTTGAAGGCACACAACAATAACAACAAAATTAGTGCATAGCATGAAAAAGGCCTTAGTTACAAGTACAGTGGGCCTGTAGTAACTGCCTGGATTTGGTTCCAGGGCTCCCATGGATACCAAACTCCATGGATGCTCAAGTCCCATTATATACAATGGCAGAGTAAAACTGTGTCCTTACATAAAATGGCAAAATCAAGGTTTGCCTGCCCTATTGGAATATTTTTAATATTTTCAAGCCATGGATGCTTGAATCTACAGATTAAAAATCTGTGGATAAGAAGGGCGGACTAAGTATCTCACTTTTCCTGCAGTAATCTCAAAAGCAGCACACACTGCTCTTTTCCTTTCTCATTTAAATCTCACAACATTGCTGTGAGGTATGTCAGGCTGAGACAGATTGGCTAACCCAAATACATGCTGGGTGTTTCATGGCTCAGGTTCAACTTGAACCTGGATTTCCAATGTCCCAACCCAAAACTGTTTAAGAATGACACCACATACATTATGAAGTTCATCTGCTCAGTTCAGGACCCTCTGTGTAGGATGCAATTGCATCCCTGACAGATGGTTGTCCATCTCCTGCCTAAATACCTCCACGAAAGTAGATCATATCAAAACCTGAGACAGGCAGCCTGTTCTGCTGTCAAACAACTCTTATCTCTTTCCTTGTAATTTCCACCTCTCAGTTCCAGTCCCGCCCTTGGGAGCAAGAGAGAACCAGTCTACTCCATCTTCACCATGACAGCTCATTCAGTATAAGAACTCTGCAATTATCAAGTCTCTCCCCCTTCATCTTTCCTTCTCCAAGCTAAATATGCATTGGCACACCATTCCCCTGTCACAATGCAAACCGAAACAATCTCAAAATCTTCAACAAGAACCACAGAAATAAATAATAAAATAAAATATAAAATGGAGTAAAATAAAAAATAAATGCAGGATTCATGCACAGTTCTGCCTTGGCTTCATTATCCAAAAGCCCTTTCACACAACACTATGAATCCCACCTGAAATTCCATGGTCCCAATTCTGGGATTTGCATTTTAGGGAGGGACATTTAGAATTCCTAGCTGGAAAGCTCTAGTGCCACCCCAAACTACAAATCCCAAGTTTCCACAGGATGCTGCCATAGCAAGTATGGTGGAATCGTAGTGACCATGTAGTGTGAAAGGGTCACAACTTTGAATACACTGGATCCCACTTGTTCTTTTTTTCACTGTTTTATTATTTAATATATGGAAGCCCACTGAATGTTCTTGTTTGTGCCAACAACAGTAATCAACTAATGTTGTGTAAATGTTATCCTATCTTAATAGTTATTCATTACATCTACTTTAGTTGGAACTAGCAACAAAGTTTAGGCCAAGGGTGTAAAGCATGCAACTCTGTAAGTGTAGTTACACTGGACCTCCCAGTGTAACTACACATTCCTCATCATTAGCTATATTGGCTGGGAATACTGGAGGCTGCAATCCAACACTGGGAGGGCCACAAATTCCCACTCCTGATTTAGGTCATTGTACCAGAAACCTAAGTTTGATTCAACACATTTTGTGGTCTGTGGTGAAGCGTTAATTTATAACCCATAGGGTTATAAATGTGATTCATCAATCTTCACAATTCTTGTTGTCCTTGATGAGAAATGGTATCCTGTGTGTCTCTGACATTTTTTTAAAAAGTCACTTTCTGTAAGGGTTTGGTGGGTTTGTTTGGTCCTTCTGTAAGAATTCTGAGGTTTATAATTTCCCCATCAGAGAGCTCTGGTGCCCGCCAAACTACAAATCCCAGAATTCCATAGCAATGGGCCATGGCAGTTAAAGTGGTGTCAAATGGCTTTATTTCTGCAGTGTGGGAGCAACCAGAGATAGGACTAGATGGATGGTACTTACAGGTTTTTCTGCCTCGGGTGCCCAAGGATCTGGGTACTATGTCTTTGACTCTTCTGCCTCAGGCAGCAGTATGCCTAAGGCTGGCCCTCCCATCAATCCTGGCAACGCACTGTGCATGGACAACCCAGTTCATTCCCTTCACAGCTCCTCTCCCTGTACCTGATAAGGCCTCTCCACGCTGAAGCACCTCTTCAATGTTGGTGACCATGATTTTCTGGACATCCTGTAGCTCCAGGTTGATGCTGCTCAGGTGACGCTTCGACCAGGTATCCAGATAGGATTTCTTCAGCTTCTGGATATAAATGTCTAAAAAGGATGATTTCCCAAGTTAGTCATTGCTGTTATTGTTGTTGCGTGCCTTCAAGTTGTTTCTGACTTATGATGACCCTAAGGCGAACCTATCCTACCGTTTTCTTGGCATATTTATTTAGAGGGGGTTTGCCATTGCCATCCTCTGAGGCTGTTTCTATGCTCTTTAACAGTTCACAGATTTTAAGCAAATTTTTAACACCCAAATTGTTATGTGAACAGGAACATCATGATTAAAGAAATGGGCGGGCGCAAAAGTTACATCTGCAGAAACATGGCAAAATGCCCCTGTGTCCCTTTGAGGACATTTGAGGACCAAATATTTTTGACACCTGGAGGCCATATGTACCGTATGTACCACATGTGACTCCTTTGCCCACCCTGCTTTTGCACATACCTACCAAACTCAATGAAGGCATATGGCCGTGACACAGAGGACACTTTCTTCCCATACAGCTCCCAAAATTCAGCTTGTAGCTCCTCCAGGAAGGAGAAGGCCAGTTTCTTTGAGTAGGCAGCTTCACAGAGTGTCAAGTAGCAAATGCCTTGGCTGATCAGGTAACTGCAAAAGGTTGGTGGGGAAGGGGGGCAGAGCACAGATGAGATAAGAAAGAAGAGCCTCGGAAATACTTTTTTCCTGGAATCAGCGAGAATGAAAAGTCTTGGAAATACGTCCCAAAATATACCTGCATAAGCCATTCCTGATTGAAAGAGTGAAAGTATCAGCATCCTCCCAATATAGCAAATAACCTCCTAAAGGATTACGTGGATCACACTGGTTACTCATCGTAGGTGAATTTGGGAAGCCTAGTTTAGAAATCAGCATGGCATAGTGGTTTGAGTGTTGGACTATGACTCTGGAGACCAGGGGTTGAATCCCTGCTTGGCCATGGAAACCCACTGATGACCTTGGGAAAGTCACACAATCTCAGCCTCAGGGGGAGGCAATGGCAAATTTCCCTTGAACATATCTTGCCAAGAAAACCCCATACAGGGTTGCCTTAGAGTGGCCATTAGCTGGAAATGACCTGAAGGCACACAACAAGAACAACAACAAGAAGAAGTTTAGACATCAGAGTAAGCTTTTCATTAATATGCCTTGTGTGCCTTAAGTTACAGGCTGAGTCTTGCTTATCCAAAATGTTGGGACAGAAGTGTTTTGGATTTTGGAATATTTGTATATACACGATGAGATAGCTTGGGCGATGGGACCCAAATCTAAACATGAAATTCATTTATGTTTCATATACATCTTATACACATAGCCTAAAGGTAATTTTATACATATTTTGCACATGAAACAAAGTTTCTGAAGCATCAGAAAGGATGGTTAATATCTCCACCATCCCATGTTGACAATTTTGGATGGTGGGCTATTTCAAATTTTGGAATTCCAGATAAAAGTCCATGTCACTCTGTACTGTTCAGTCCAATCGGCCACAGCTCTCCATGCTCTCAGGGAAGTGTTGATCTCAACCTTGTCCTCTGATATCACTTTTTAAAATCTAGAAAAGCCTGAGATTGAGCCTAGGACATTACATATGTCATACAGTGCTGAAAAATACGGTTCCTTTCCAAAATTCCTGAAGCTGAAGCAAGCAAAAGAGGACTTGTTCAAGATTCAAGGCCATGATCTCTTGCATTCTAAGGGGAAATTGTGTTTCTAGAGTAGATTTGCAGAAGCTGGAATCCCCAAATGTTCATAATATACAGCTACCATCATCCCTGAAGACTGTCTGTGCTGGCTCTGGATGGCGAAACGTTTGGAGATCCAAACTTAGGAAGTGTTGATAACCTAACAAGGCTATTATTTAAAATGATATTAAGAGACCATAATAAAATCTGTGAGCAAAACTCAAGGATTAAGTGGCTACCAGAAGAAGTCGTTCTTGGCCTAGTAACCATACCCTCCAACTGTTCTGATATGACAGGGAAACTCCCAATTAATCCTCTGTTATCCTATTTTTTCATATGCTTTTTAAATGCACCAATTCCTTTCTCCTTTCCCCACATTCCCCCTTTGTCCTCTGCTTACGTTCATTGCTGCAAATTGAACTAAAAATGCAAAAGTAATTTGCATTCAGTTAACTCAGCAGAAGGAAGAGGAATATAAGGGGCAGGATTTTGCCTTTCTCAGAAGACTCAGTCAAGAGCAAAGTGCTGTGGCTTCTCCTGTCTGTCTGTCTGTCTATCATCTACCTACCTAACTATGTATATCATATTATATTTATTTATATTCTGCTTTCCCCCAAAGTTGGCACTCAAAGCAGTTTGTGTCCTATCTGTTTTCCACACTACTAATTTTTGCCTGTCACACTTCGATGTTGCTTGGACATACACATCCCAGTTTTCCTCTGTGAAATGTTGGAGGGTATAGATATCTAAATGCAACCTGTGAGGATGCCAGGCAGATGTTTCTTGAGAGGGCATTCTGCAGACCAGGGTGTGTGTAGACTGAGTAATAATATATTTTATTTATCTTATTTATAGCCCACCTCTCCCTGAGGACTGAGGCGGATTACAACAAACAGGATAATACAATTAAAATTCCCATTGCTAATTAATAACCTACCCAAACCCCCCTCCCAATCATAAAAAGTAATAAATTAAAAACAATAACAATATAAAATAAATGACAATAGAAAATACTAATTAAAAGAAAAAAAAAAGAAAAATTAGCTAAAATAGCAATGGAGGCAGTACTGGAAAAGTTAATTCCTTCACCACAAACCAATACATTAATTTTAGGGACAGAAAAACAAATTAAACATATTTTTTTTTTATATTCTCAAAAATGTTTTTCAGGTGTCAAGAAACCATGACAAGAAGAATTCTCGACTGGTGAGAATTTTCGCAGTTCAAGAGTCTTATTCTGCAACAAATTCACACAGTGGTTTTGCACAGAATACAGCACTTTCTGGACAGTAATTAACATTTCAACACATATTTTCAGGCACTTACTGGAAAGTCATTGGTCCGGCTTGCAAAGAACACCGGCTTGGTGAATGGTCCCCAAGTTTCCGGAACAGTTGCTTGGCTTGGTTATGATATTCCTGGAAGTTCCGGTTTGACTGTGGAGGAAAGAACTCTGTTTTATACTTAGGCACAATGCCAGCATAGTGGAATGGTTTGCGTGTTAGACAATGACTCTGGAGATCTGAGAGCCAGTGTGGTGTAGTGGTTTAAGCATGGGAAGGCAATGGCAAACCCCCTCTGAACAAATCTCGCCATGAAAAGCCCATGGAGTTTATCACACGAAGGAGATCAGAAATTTATCCCATTAATATCCTGGGGAAATTGCGTAATTATGCGAAATGATTTCAGTTAATGTCACACAAAACCTGCCATTAAAGTGGTCACAAAAAAAGCATTAATGTGCACCTTTTTACTTTCAGGCTTTCAGTGACAATGCATTTCTGATACCGCTTTATTTGCACAATTGCATATGATAATCATTTGCGCATTTACTTGCCATTTTTGCTTTATTTGCTGGATGCTTTAAATGGGCTTTAATCTCTCTTTAATGCTGAAATTAGCCCCAATGTGATAAACTCCCATGATAGGTTTGCTTTAGGGTCACTATAAGTCAAAAATGACTTGGAGGAATATAGCAGCAAAACCACTACACTACACTACACTACACTATACACTGTCTAAACGTTGGACTACAACTCTGGAGACCAGGATTCAAATCCCTGGTTGGCCATGGAGCCCTGTGATATGGCCTTAAGGTCGTCATAAGTCAGAAAAGACTTGAAGGCATGCAACAACAACAATTCAGTATGGCCACCCTTTAGCTCATAAGTATGTAATGAAAACAAATGGAGGCATGCATCCTGTCCAACAGTAACAAATGCGCACACTAAACATACACATTCGTAACTATTTGGTATTCAGGTTTACAATCATGGCACAATTGCTATGATTGCAAACGCTCCTGCCAAACCTACCCTAAAAGCCAGCAGCCACACCAACCAATGGAGGTTGGTTCTCCTGATGATCAGAGCAGGATAACATTTACCAGCCAGCCTCCAGTGTGGTGTAACGGTTTCAGTGTTGGACTAGGACCCTGGAAGACCAGGGTTCGAATCACAGCTCAGCCATGAACCCTACTGGGTGACCATGGACCAGTCACGCTCTCTCAGCCTCAGAAGATGGCAGTGGCAAACCCGTTCTCATGAAACCTTCCAAGAAAACCCTATGATAGGGTTGCCTTAAGATCGTTATAAGTCGGAAATTACTTGAAGGCACACAACAGCAACAACAAGTGAGCCGTGGTGTAACAATTAGCAGCAGGACCACCACTTCGATTACCTGTTGCACTATACTTTGCTGGTAGGAAGGGGGCTGGAAATGTCATCCTCATGCTCCCTGACTGCCAGCAGAATGGATCTCCAGTGTGAAGTGGAAGGCTTTCATGGCTGGCACATATAGATTTTTGTAGGTTTTTCAGGCTATGTAGCCATGTTTTAGAAGAGTTTATTCCTGATGTTTCGCCAGCATCTTCTAGAACATGGCCACATAGTCTGAAAAACCCACAAACATCTAAGAATGGATCTCCCTCACTTGGTGTGGCTGCTGGCTGTTAAGGCCAGGTTGTGGAGTTGGGTCAGAAGACAAGACCAGGCTGAGCAACCTTGATGCAAAAATGCAAAATCTCTAAAATCCAAAAATTTCACTTCACTGACATGACCCTGTGTGGATACCCACATTTGCAGATTTTGGAGTCTCTATATATAAACTGACATAGGGCAGCAGCAGAGACTGTGGCAAGCTATGGCCACCAGGTGTGTGTTCTTTGGGCTCCCCTGCCAGCTCCCCACTTCCAACTTCAAGGCAGCAGCTGTGGAACAAAACCACACAACCCAGGATTCTGTGGGATGGAGCCATGGCAGTGAAAGTCGAGTTGACCTGCATTATTTTGATAGGGAACCTGCGGCCCGCGGGCCGGATGCAGCCCGGCAAGGCCTTGAGACCGGCCCCAGCCCGGTCCTGCTGCCGATTGCCGCCGGAGCCTTTGGCCTCTCGCGTGAGGGAGTGGGGCCTTTGGCCTATCAGGAGGAGGCGGGCATGGGGGGGCAAGCGGCAGGCAAGGGGGGTAAGCAGCGGGCAAGGGGGGCAATTGTCTATAGAAGCCTCCGAAATATGCATTTATATTAACATTTTTTAAAAAATCAGCAAATTTGTTTGCGTGACCTCCATTTTTTTTTTAAAAAAAGGGTGTCCTCCATTTGAAATTTTTGTCCTACATTTGTCCTGGTTTATTTATTTATTTAATTTTTTTTAAAAAAATATGTAATTATTTTTTTTGGCTTCGGCCCCCCAGTTGTCTGAGGGACAGCAACCCGGCCCCCGGCTCAAAAAGGTTGCCTACCCCTGGTGTTGAGGCACCCTATGTCTCTGAACTCTTTTCCAAACTTAGCACCTATTAGCACTGAACATGGAAGTTCACTGTCAGAGATTGGGGGACATTTGGCCTTCTTCCTGTTGCTTTGGCTGACGAGAAAACAGACTCTCTGCATTACTGTCCAAAAGATTTGGAGGGCCACATTTTCCCCACTTCTGCTCAGTTATTGGAAACATGGCTCACCGTCATAAAGCTGGAAGAGAGCAACCCCTCCTTCAAGACGAAGCAAGTGGACACAGCAGAACGTTTGTGTGGGGGGGGGGCTCTGGGTTCAGCCATGAAACCTTCGGTAAGTCACACTCTCTCAGCCTTAAGGGAAAGGAATGGCAAAACAAACCTTGCCAAGAAAACCCCATGACAGGTTTGCCTTAGGGTCGCCGGAAATCAGAAATGACTTGAAGGCATGCAGCAACAGCAACATATAAACCCACTGAGTGACTCTGGCCAAGTCACACTCTCTCAGCCTTAAGGGAAGGCAAGGGCAAAACAAACCTTGCCAAGAAAATCCCATCAGAGGTGAGAAAGGAATTGAAGGCAGTCAGCAACAGCAACTTATGAACCCACTGGGTGACTTTGGCCAAGTCACACTCTCTCAGCTTCAGGGGAAAGCAAAGGCAACCCCCCTCTGAACAAACCTTGCCATTCTAGGTTGGGTCTAGAATGCCTTGAAGGCACCCTGCAAGGACCAGCCAATCCAGAGGAAGGCAAGAAGGAGCAGGAGTTGTGGGTGTGGGGAGCAAAGGCAGCAATGCCTAGTGGTTAGAGCTGCCTGCCTTACCTGCTCGGTTTCTTGCATGGAGGCAGCCAAGAGGAGCCCGTCTTGGACCCGGCTGATCATGGTCAGCAAGACCATCTTGGAGGAGGCAGGCAAGGGCTGGCAAGAGGAGGGGGTCCTGGGATCTGAGGGCCTGGCACTGCCCCCTGGCCCCTCTGCCCAGCCCCTAAGACAAGCCCCCTCCCTCCCTGTCAAAGCTGGGGCTGGACTTGAAGTTGCCAGCTGACGTGGCTGAAAGGGAGGGAAGGCGGAGCAGCCCAGAACCAGAAGGTCCTTTGGGGAAGGAAGGGGAGAGGAGGCACAGGCACAGACAGAGGCAAGCCCAGGCCCCCCCTGCCATGCAAGCCCAGCCTCAGAAGAGATCCCCAGAGGCCTTCCAGCCCAACCCTCCCCATTAAAAAAGGAGGGAAGCCAGGAGGCTTTCAAGGGAGGAAAGAGATCTTGCAGCCCCCTTGGAGGAGGCTCACGCAAAGGAAGAAGGGGCAGCATCAGCTTTCCTAGATTTTACTTCCTCAGATGCATAGTATTAGTATTAGTCAAAGGTATAGCCATATTAATGTGTAAAATCAGACTGTAGAGAGATCTTGGAGCCCCTTTGAGGCTAACTGTCAGCTTTCCTAGACTTTACTTCCTCAGATCTATTATTATTATCATTATTATTATTATTCAGAGATATTGCCATGTTTGTCTATAGAATCAGTCTGTAGAAAGATCTTGTAGCACCTTTGCAACTAACTGAAAGAAAGAAGTTGGCAACCTGAGCTTTCCTAGACTTCAGTTTATTTCCTCAGATACTTATTATTATTATTATTATTATTATTCAAAGAAATAGACTTGTTTGTAAAATCAGTATGTAAAGAGATCTTGTAGCACCTGTGAGACTAACCTTTGTATTCTGTTCTATTTTGTATTTCGTACTATATTCCATTTTGTATTATATTCTACCTCTCTGTCCAATAGAACCACCAGTCCAAGCTTTTAAAAGGGCCGCCATTCCCTCCACTACAAATATGGTGCATTGCTTCATTTTGTTCTTTATAGGCTCCAGGATTGCGGATTCCAGAAATGCAAGTTGACGTTGTATCCCCTGAAGCCCTTTATCTTATATTACTTGCCGCAACACAGTATACCTTTCAGTTGCCAAGATGTCACTCATACTTCCCAAGTGGTAGACTTATTTCATTAGAGTTGTTACTCACTGATTGCTAATATGATATATTATAGTGTTGTTGCTGCTGATGATGCTGTTACGTTCCTGGCTCATATTTCTCATTTTCTTTTATTATGCTGTCATTCCTAGATAATTCTAAGTAGGCCCTTGCTCCACATTCGCTGGGGTTAGAGGCATAGGACACCTGTGAAAGTGGAAAACCCACAAATAACAAAAAAAAAAAAAAACTGTTTGTTTTACCTGAGAGAACACCTCTCCAGGAATCTTTAGGTCCTCCAGAGCAATTCTGAGGTCAATATCTGTCAGGATGGACCACTTCCTCTGCCAGATGTTGACCATGAAATTGCACTGGAGGACCTACAAATGCCTAGAGAAGTGTTCTCTCTATTGGAATCTCTAGGCCCTCCAGCATGACTTTTGGCAGATGTTGACAATACTAGTTTAATTCTATTTTAATTGTCACTTTTCTAGGTTTTTAATTGTACTTGTGTTTTTAGACTATAAGTCACTTTGAGTCCCAAATTTTTGGGGAAAGTGGAGTATAAAGAAATATAATAATAATAATATGGTGGGTCTTTGTTATCTCCTGGGGTTTGGTCCCAGCACCGCCATGGATAACAAAATCTGTGGATGCTCAAGTCCCATGTACAATGGCAGAGCAAAATGATGTCCCTTATATGAAATGGAAAATCACGCTTTACTATTTGGAATTTATACTTTTTAAAAATATTTCCAAGCCATGGATGCTTGAATCCATGGATAAAAAATCTGTGGATAAGGAGGGCCAACTGTGATGATAATAATAATAATAATAATAATAATAATAATAATAATAATAATAATTCACACTGGAGGACCTAGAGATCCCTAGAGAGAACATATTAATCAAATCTATGAATAATCAAATCTGCAAAAGTCAAAGCCGCAAATGTGGAGGGCCGACTGTATTCCAAAAAAGTAAACTTTCTCATCTTGAAGGAATCAAGAATAATACTACACCTTCTAATAAGCTTCACTTTGAATAGCTAACACCCTGTGTCTTTATCACTTCAAGCAAATCTGGCCCAAGACATTTTCCTCCCTGGGATGCATTTCGGAAGAAGTTTTCAAGTGGTTTCTAGAAGTCCCAACATGTTGGCTTCAACTCCAAGCCCCTCACACCCCATAACCACTCTGCTCAGGTCCTACAGGCTCAGGGATGTGGCCTCTGTGATTGAAAACATCCATTTAATATGTGGCCTTCCCTGCTTTCTACTACCATCCACCTTTCCTAGCATTATTGTCTTTTCCAGTGGGTCATGTCTTCTCATGATGTGGCCAAAGAACGACAGCCTGAGTTTGGTTCATCCTGGCTTCTAGGAAGAGTTCAGGCCTGATCTGCTCTAGTAACTATGTATTTGTCTTTTTGGCCATCCACAGTATCCTCAGCACTCTTCTCCAGCCCCACATCTCAAATGAGTTGATTTTCTTTCTGTCTGCTTCCTTCACTGTCCAGCTCTTGCATCCACACATGGTGACTGGGAATATGATGGCTTGGACTATCCTTACTTTAGTGTTCAATTTTATATTTTTGCATTTTAGGATTTTGTCTAGTTCCTCCATAGCTGCTCTTCGCAGTCTTAATTTTCTTCTAATTTCTTAGTCTCTATTCGGGTCAATGATGGATCCATAATATGAGAAATCTTTGACTGTTTCTACTTCTTTGTTGTCTGGACTGAATTTATATAAATCCTCTGTCGTCATTATTTTTGTTTTTTCAGTGTTCAACGTTAAGCCTGCCTTGAGTGTTCATTTCACATGTGCATGTTGTTAGTTTTGAATAAAAGGTTTATTCAAACTTATTTGAATAAACTTATTGCTGAAACTTATTTAGCTGTTTTGTGTTTTTTAGGGGGGTGTGATGGAGGTGATGAAGGAACCAAACACTATTGTTCCCATGTTACATCAAATTATTATTAGAGGTAACACTCAAGAATATATCTACTTCATTAACAAAGATATACTGTACCTTAATCACTGGTATACACTGGGCCCCTAATATCCACTGGGGTTTGGTTCCAGGACTTCCCATGGATATCAAAATCTATGGATACTCAAGTCCCACTAAATACAATGGCATAGTAAAAGGATGTTGCTTATATAAAATGGCAAAAGCAAAGACTGCTTTTTGGAATTTATATATTTCAAAATATTTTCAAGCCATGGATGGTTGAATTTGTGTATAAGGAATCTGTGGATATGGAGGGCTGGATCCCAACAATTCACACCCAGTCTGCATGGGTTGTTTTTATGGGGAGCCCCATAAATAGCTCACAGTAATAGTCTGGCCCAGGGCTACTCAAAGTGGTGGTCCCTGGACCTTTGCCAGTTTCTGAGCCTTTGGCTGCCAGTCCCTGGTGTGTTTGCAGGAAGGGGGAAAAACAGTTGTGGTCAATGGGCACAACATCCTCCACATCTAGGATAAGCTAATAGTCCCAGAGGCCAGGATCAGACTTGAAAATGACCTTAACAGAGTAGAAAGCTAAAACTAAGAAATAAATTTCAACAGGGAGAAAGTTAAGGTATACACTTGGGGAGGAAAAAAAATGAAAGGCACAGATATACAATGGGGGACACCTGGCTTAACATGCAAAGGGGGTCTGAGAGTCTTATCTTAGGGGTCATTCACACTCACTTTTTTGTACTGATGAGATGTGAGTCTCCACAGTGAAATGATCCTGAATGGGCATTCACATTACATTTAGTGCAATCAAATCTCTCCAACCTGGTCAGGCATTCACACTGGCCACACTTGTGAATCAACATGGCGGCACCTCATAGCCAGGAATGGATAAAAGCAATCTGGAACGATTCGGTACTGCATCTGCACTACTGAAGATGCAAATCGCTCCCCCCACCCCCCAAAAAAGACGGTTATTTACCCAATGCCAAATGCATCAGGTAAAGTTGCTTTTTCACTGCCTCCAGCCCCCTCGCACATGCCAGGTGTGTTCAGGGCACAGTGTGAACGACCCTGAAATGACCCAGTTTCCATACTGGGTTATTTCATAGTGTAAATGCCCCCTTAGTAGACCACAAGCTGAATATGAGTGTACATGTGTGATGAGACAGCTAAAAAAGCTAATGTGAGCCTAGGCTGCATTGATAGGAGTGCAGTGTCTACAAGGGAAGTAATAGCGTCCTGGTGGCACAGTGGTTGAATGCCGGAACTGCAGCCAAAGCATTGCGAATTTAATCCTGCAGGGCTCCAGCCTTCCATCCTTTCATAGATTGGTAAAATAAGTACCCAGCTTATTGGGGGCAATGGGCGTAAACCACTCAGAGAGTGCTTAGCACTATTAAACAGTATAGAAATGTAAGTGCTATTGCTATAATATAATAATAATAATAATAATAATAATAATAA